>NC_041408.2:1255000-1532500 GCF_900747795.2 Erpetoichthys calabaricus | reverse complement strand
TGACTACTCTTTTGCAGGGTTGACACTGGCCGTATCTTCTTGGTAGTTTTGTTATAACTTAAAAAGGGGGCCTGGCTGGTACCTCAACCTTCTGCCTACCTGCCCAAGTCTGCTTTCCTGGCCACATCACAGCACAAAAACTCAAAGGAAGCCAAGCTGAGGATGGGTTGACAAAACATGTAAAGTGACACCGATAAGGCAGTAGATTACATTAGATTTGTCCCCAAGGGAAAATGAATCGAGTGCAATGGAAGATCACAACGTGAAACTTAAATCAAATCTCAAAGGATGTCATAGCCAGTGCACACAGTGAACAAGGCCAATGAAGCTGGTGGCACATCACGTGACTTCTAATCAGGGAGGACTGCAAACTTACCAGATTACACGACAGGACAGCCAACTACTCGAGGTTGAGATGGCTTTCCAGCACAGTTTGACATTTCTAAAATATCGCCAACTCTGTCCTTTCTCTGATGTGCCGGTGCT
Source organism: Erpetoichthys calabaricus (assembly GCF_900747795.2). Classification (NCBI taxonomy): domain Eukaryota; kingdom Metazoa; phylum Chordata; class Cladistia; order Polypteriformes; family Polypteridae; genus Erpetoichthys; species Erpetoichthys calabaricus. The sequence continues at coordinate 1,532,014 of NC_041408.2, read as the reverse complement.
CTAAGAATTACAGGTGCATCAATTTCAGTTACCTTCTTAACACTTTTTATTTTTTTCTTACTTTTCTCCTATTTTGTTGTGGTATGTAAAGCACAAGACTTCCGACGGTCAAGTCGGTCTTTTGTTTGTCAGGTCCACCACACCCGTGCTCCTCATTCTTATATGCGTTGTACTTCTGGCAGAGCACTCATTGGTTCTCAGCTCTTGTATGCACAGAGTCCACGGCCACAACGTAAGACAAGTCAGTCCTGTTGGATTGTGTTTGGGCGAGTTGCACACCAAGTCACTGGGAATGCTGGACTGTACAACGTCAGCAATTGTCTCCAATGCATTAAGATTACTTAAATGAAGTCTGCAATTGGAAAAGGCTGGAAAAGTGAAGACAGGCCCTTAAAACAATGCCACGGATAGCTTAATATTTAGTGAACAATACACTACACCATAGAGAATGTAAATCAAAATGTTGTAATGTTAAAACATACAAATATAAAGTCAGATGCCATATCACTGAGCTCACCATTTGAAGAGTTGAACCTAACAATCCTAGGACCTGAATTCCTGAAGCAAATCAGAAACAACACTTAAACATCTAAGGTTAGGTAAACCCCCTTTGGTTATTATTTCTCCATTCCATATACAGTATGTTAACAATCATTATTATTACATTTACTGTAAATAGTGTTTTTCTCACTTTACATGGACAGAGGGAAACCACTTCAACCACCACCAAAGTGTAGCACCCACCTAGATGATGTGACGGCAGCCGTTATTGTGCCAGTACGCTCACTACACATTAGCCATTAGGTGGTGAAAGGGTGAGAGAGGGAGAGAGAGTTAGCCAATTAGAGACAGGGAATGATTAAGGGGCCTGAATGACTAAGCGATGGTGGGTAATTTAGATAGATAGATAGATAGATAGATAGATAGATAGATAGATAGATAGATAGATAGATAGATAGATAGATAGATAGATAGATAGATAGATAGATAGATAGATAGCGTAGTTGGCAGGATTCAATAGATAGATAGATAGATAGATAGATAGATAGATAGATAGATAGATAGATAGATAGATAGATAGATAGATAGATAGATAGAGTAGTTGGCAGGATTAGTGTAGTTGGCAGGATTAGATAGATAGATAGATAGATAGATAGATAGATAGATAGATAGATAGATAGATAGATAGATAGATAGATAGATAGATAGATAGATAGATAGATAGCGTAGTTGGCAGGATTAGTGTAGTTGGCAGGATTAGATAGATAGATAGATAGATAGATAGATAGATAGATAGATAGATAGATAGATAGATAGATAGATAGATAGATAGATAGATAGATAGATAGATAGTTGGCAGGGTTAGATAGATAGATAGATAGATAGATAGATAGATAGATAGATAGATAGATAGATAGATAGATAGATAGATAGATAGATAGATAGATAGCGTAGTTGGCAGGATTAGTGTAGTTGGAAGGATTAGATAGATAGATAGATAGATAGATAGATAGATAGATAGATAGATAGATAGATAGATAGATAGATAGATAGATAGATAGATAGTTGGCAGGGTTAGATAGATAGATAGATAGATAGATAGATAGATAGATAGATAGATAGATAGATAGATAGATAGATAGATAGATAGATAGATAGATAGACAGCATAAATCAAAGAGTAACCATGTAGTATGTGGGGTGTAATCCCATGTTATGTATGATTCCTGACATGTCAGTCGCTGATGCGAGTGGCCGTTAATCTGGACGTTGACCAGGACACCTCTAGCTCTGGGGGGACATTTGCTCAAACTTTTCAAAAAGCACAAAACGTAAATCAAGTTTAACGTGTAGGCAAATCTTTTCTTTACTTCTAGAAGTCTCCACTCTACAGTGTTACTAATCATAGTTGTAGGTCTCAAGGGTTCATTTGGACCCATAAAAATGCAAGATTAACCCTTTAAAGTTTTAGAGCTGCCAGCGGGACCGAACAATAAAAAAAATAACAACTGTATAAAATCATTGTTTCCTTATTGCAATAGCTAAAACAGTGTTTTCCGTTAAAAATGTCGTATCACTTTGCCGCACACCAATGTTTTTCTTTCTCCCCTTAAATTGTAGCATCACACCAACAGCTGCACCCGATGGATTTCTTGAACATCCTGAGTCAGTTGTGTACAATTTGCTGGGCAGGCTATCATCTAGTGAATGAGATGGGTGTTTCAACTTTCAAATAATACTCATCCCAATCCCACTTTTCCAATTTATATATTTCAGAATTTTTTTTAAGACATTTTCAAATCTTGCAACAACCGGTGTTACAGTATGGATGCTGTCACACACTCTCAGGGCTCATTTGACTGTAGTTCCACCCCTGAACGAGGCTTGGCGCTGTGACCGACTGACTCTCCTCGTTTTTCACCTGCAGATCCGATGATCAATAGTGAGACAAGGCCTGACCTCACTTCTAGTGTGTCCTGCCACCTGGACCCGCCTCTTCCTGCCCACCGACCTCTTAATTGTCTCCACTGCCATATGTTGGCAGCCTCCTGCTAGACTCGCCCGTTTTGAAATGAAAGTTAATCATTTTGTTATTTTGTGTTTTCAGTTTTATGGGGTTTGCCTACAGGTGCGCCAACTCTTTGTGCTCTCGCTGTCTTTTTATTACGTTTCATTTTCACCTGCATATCTTCTGAAAGACTAAGATTTGCCCTTCACAATGATACTTAGGCCTGGGGTCTTGTGTGATGGATATCTTATTCTAAAAGCAGAGAAAATGAATTCTGTTTCTTGTACCCCTTCAAAGAAGTGAAACAAGACGTACTACTTGTAGATCATTCACAACAATTTTGGTTTCCCCCAGGTGATCGTGATACATTCACTGACACTTTTAGAATGTTTGGAAGTTTACTCCAAAGTCTCTGGGAATGCTAACATTCAAAGGGCATTTTTTGGTAGAATCGTTACTGAAGTTTGCACCTTTTTCTGCTGTAACATACAGTATGTGCACAGCTTTGACTAATTCTCCAGCTATAGAAGAATATCTGACCTTTACTTGAATGTATAAAACATAAATATTGAGTGAAGGATGATAATGTTATGGCCAGATAAATCCAAGTAGCAGAAAATGAGGCTGAGTTTAATGGGTTAACATCCCTACGCACGACGTGAGGTGAGTGACAGGCACACAGCAGTCACCGAGTGATCAGATTCTCGGACGCACAATTGGTTTAATTGGCACTGTGGCTCCTATGACCTGGTGACAGTACGTGTAGGTCTTGCCCGCTGCTCCTCTCCAGCTGATTGTAAGTGGACGGTTGATTGTCCAATGGCTTTTTGATGGGCCGTTGTCCTATTTGAGGCTCCTGGACTTGTTCCTCGAATGGACTCCCCAGTTGCGGACCTTCCTTAAAGAACGATAAGATCGCTTTCATCCTCCAGCTCACATGCCAGCACTTGTCAAAGCAGCCTGGTATATCTGGGGCATGTTCTAATCAGCTAAGGCACTCAGAGACGGGCGCGGACCAAACCCCCCCACCCCCCACCCCCCCACCTCAGCTGTTCAGCTTCTCAGTTCTAAGTCATCCATTGCACTGCATTAGAAAAATTAATTCCATTTTTTCAAATGCATTTTCATCTTTGCCAAAAAGAAAGAAACAAAAAAACAAAAAGCTTTTTGCACGACTGTGGGGATTAAGAGGTTACCCTCCAGGACATAAGGAGACTCTCCTTTTCTCATCAAGGAAATCAATTTCTCTTAAAATAATACATTCTTGAGACACGTGTTCAAAAAAAAAAATGATCTCCTATGAAGAGAATAAGAGGTAAAGAGGATCAGGATGAATTATAATCTACCACACTCACACATCAGCCGTTCACGTCGTAATTCCACATAAACGGAGGATTTACATATTTAAGATTAAATGGGTGAAGAGCCCCCGTGTATGGACAGTTCAGAGGGGTCCTCATCGGGTCAACTTTATGGGGGGATTTGTTTAGAGATCTTCGTTATCCATCTTAGGATTTCCGTTCTTTTAGAAGCAGCCCAGGCACAGCACTGGATGGCCATTCTGCTGGGGAGCTGTGGGTTCACATCTCTCCTGATGGCGGTCACTGTGGTGTTCGTCTCCACGCTCTGAACTTTTACTTACTTCTCCTTCAGATATTTTCGCCCTTTCAACTGTGATTTTGATGATTAGGGCAAGGCGTCCAATTCCTGTGTGTCTTTTCTGAATCACTTTCACAATGTCATAATTGTCCAGGTTTTGGGTGTCAGACCAGGGAAGTCACCACTTTTGTGCTCTTGTTATTGATACGCAAGTCTGGTTGCTAGGGGCGTGGCTTCAGGAGTCATGACCCCAGTGCTAGTTAGGAAAATGGAGGTAAAAGTTCATCTGAAGCAATCATTTCCTGTCCATATTGTCACATTTTTCTGTGGTGATGACCACTTGGCAACGTTTTTTGACTACAATTCTCGTGTTTGGTGATGAAATTTTGGATTCTTGTCCCAGTTTTGACCCATGCATGTCTCGTTTCCTGGTCTTTCTCTTAAAAAAAAAAAAAAAATTTGTTCAGTTCAGGAATAGCACGGTGTTTACCTGTCTCACCTGTCCGTTTCCATCCCATGGCAGATGTTTTGGCAAATTGGGGGGCTGCAGGATGGATTGGCACCCCAGCACCCAAACCTTGTGGCTCTCCAAGTCAGGGCAAAGAAATAAACAGGCTCAGAATACACAGGGGTGCAAGAACCAATCGCGCCATGACAGTTGAGCACTTTGAAGGAAGTAATGGGACACGTGGACAGAAGTCCTAAAATATAATCAATCCAAATCTGGCCTTTGATACTACGGACACGTCCAGACGCCCAGCAGTACGGCCTCTAGCTGGAAACTTCAATTCAAATTGTGCATTGGGGCAAAATTGTCCCGTGAAATTCATCTTTGTGGGTGTTAATCAGCATGCAGCAAATCTCCAGTGGACTCACCTCACCTCTGAACTTCTGTCTTCTTCACCTGAGATAACTCCCTGACCTCCAAAAATTCTGCTCATAATTAGAGGAGATCCGTCGGTGTCATGGGCGCTGATCACGAGAACATGGGGGGCTAAGGAGAACACGGCTGGAACCCACAGAGCCAAGGACTGAAGCAACAGGTCAGAGAATTAAGCACACAGCTCTGTTATTGAGCTCTTCAGTGGAGCAAGATGGACTTCTTGTTGGTGAGGAATACTTTCTGAACGCTCGACTCCCCCTCAAGTTCACAGACTTTCCACAGGACACCACTTTGGTCATCTCTTTCAGGGCCACAATGGCAAACACAAAGGAATCACCCTGTGAACGGGAAAATACCTGAGCAGTGTACTGTGCTCACCAATCAATCAATCAATCAATCAATCAATCAATCAATCAATCAATCAATCAATCAATCAATCAATCAATCAATCAGTCTTTACTTAACACTGCACTTATGATGCGTTTCCATTAATCAGTTTAATTTAATCAGTTTTTATTTAAAATAGCACTGACTGTTTACATCAATCAGTCAATCAATCTTTATTTAATGCAGCATTATTGATAAGTCTCGATTAACCGGTTTATTTTAATCAATTTTTACTTAAAATAGCACTGACTTCTTATATTAATCATTCAAACAGTCAATCAATTAATCCATCGATCAATTTATCAATCCATCTTTATTTAATCCACTATAGCGGACATACTCAATGAATCAGTCTTCAGTACAGCACTGCTGCTTAGTGTCCATAAATGAGTAAATCTACGTCAGTCGTTATTTAATATGCAGTTGGACTATAAATTCCACTTGAACTTAAACTTCAACTTGAATTGATAATTTACAGGAATTGTTCAGTCAATCAATCAATCAATCAATCAATCCATTCAATAGAGTGCACACTAAACCTCACTCTCACTCAAAATTAATTATTATTCAATCAAATTGTTTTTATTTGAATAATTTAGTTTGAATGATTCCATCGAATTGGTTTTATGTTAAAATATGTCTGATGCTTAGCCTTCTTAAAGTAATAACTCAGCTAATAAGCGAATCAATCAGTCTTCATTTTCACGCATCGGTCTTTCAGTCTTTACCTGTTAAAGTGCACACTGAGCCCCCCAGAAGGTCACCCCACACGACTAATTAGTGTTATTCACGGAGCCTTTTCTATACTTTTGCTCCTATTGTGCCATTTTCAATATTTGTGAGGCACTTTGAGGATTAAAGGCACTATATAAATTAACAAATAAATCAAAAGCAGCATCATTCCAATCAGCTTCTGTCTCCATACTGCCCTTCCTTCTTTTATCCCAAGGATGTTTCATCAAGTGCCACCTGTCCCAGCACATGGTGACACTGCAATTCAGACCACAAGGCTCTACCGCTGCCTTCTTAATGCGCAGCTTTATTTTGTCACCTCTGCAAAGAACAATGGTAGTTACAGCCGACTCAACAGACTCTTTGTCATCCTGAATTATTAATTGACAACTTTTGTTGTGTGTTCTTTCACGGCAGTTCCTTTCATTTTCTTATGGCAGTGAACACGTAAGGGTGAGGATAAGCAATCAATCTTCATTTCACGAGCTTCCTTTCATAAAGAACATCATAATGCGCTTTACGGGTAAACCATAATAGAAGCTCCACGGCTGCGCCCGCAGTTGTGCCACTTTGTCTAATTATTTAGCTCCTCTGTAGCTTCAAGGCAAACCTCCTCCTGACACAGCAGACCAAATGCTGTCAGGGCCGTCGCTTTGAGTGAGTTCAAGTGGTTCTGCCGCCGTCTGCCACGTCTTCAAAACCCGTCTTTAACGTACTAGAATCTTCTATGTAGTTTTCCGGTGGTGGGACACCACAATGTCCAAAACTATAAAGCCCAAATGGGAGAAGGGGAACCACGCAAAAGTCCAGGCACAAAACACAAACTTAATATACTTAAGAATATGAAGAACAAGAAAAGTCAAATCTCATTAAAACAGCAAAAGGAATCTATTACCCCATAAGTCGCAACCTTAAAAGTGAACCAAAGATCTGAAAGAATGGAATTAAAAAGCAAAAGCGAGAGCAAAAGTCCAAGAAACTATCAATCCAACAAAAGCGTGCAAATCAAGTAATGGGGAGGCACACTGTGCTGGTGTTTTGTAAAATTCATAACTGGGGAAAGCAAAATCAAAGCGCTAAGTCGGAAAAACGAAGCCGACCATCGCCGACCAGAGCTTTCTAAATAATAAAGAAAAAGAGCACTGAAGAGTTTGAGTGAATCCACCATCCTGGACAAAGGGCCTAGCGCCGCTCCGATAGTTCAATAGCATCAGGCTAGTGAGGTCACATGACACAGCTAACAGGGGCGTGGCCTAGCAACTGGCACCCACGTCTTAGCAACTGAATTCACAAAATGGAAAAACTTAAAATGAATTTTTTACAACATTAAACTAAACCTAAGAATAACAAATAGTGGATTCTTCAGCATGAAAAACACCAAAAAGAGCAAAATCATGTCAACAATTCTCAAAACGAATGAGCCCATGGCAGCAGTGTTGGGATTCTGTTCCTTTAATGGTTTTCTAGTCCTATTAGTGTTCTTTTTGGACCTTCCAGTGTTTATTATATAGAACTCAATTCTAACTTTAGCTTCAAGTCTCAATTTCTTTTGTTTTCGCTGTTTTCTTTTATACAGGATGCCATTTTGTTCCCCATCACTGCTACTTGTGACGTCACAATCCTTCCGATATAAATACAGGGGGGTGATTCCACAGTTTAATATCCCCTGGCGATTGAAAACTCAAATTTCTAGTTTAGTTTTACAAATAATAAAAGATTATTTGATTTTAACACTTTGTATATCCGACTTTGTCTTCAGCTATGACTTTTCCTGTTTGTTTTTTCCCATGAAATTCAAGATGTTTTGATTTCTCGTGCTTTCCCAGTGCTCTCTCTTGACTATTCTTTGCTTTGCCATTCCTCGTTTCTCACAATATCCCTCGGCTGGCCGCACATGTCCATAACAAGCAGCAGCTCAAACTTCATGACCCCCATATAGGCCACAAACAGCCGCAGTTCCAGTGCCAGGTGGCCCCGCCACCTTGGGCTCAACATAAAAAGAGCAAGGAAAATAATGAAGAGATTTAACACAAGAAGAAGACAAAAGCAAAAATGAGAAAGGATTCATAAAAAAGAGGCCAAAGCCAAGGGCAGGGCCCTGGTTAAACCATGACAGGCTTTTCAGGGGCACATTGGGGGAAGGATTTGAGTGTGACACACCCTTTTACACATTAAATCTGAATTAAAAGCTCAGGATGATGAGATGTGGCCACGCCTATAGCCCCGCCCCTTTCTCTCCACCAAACAACTGGAAACTTACCATATCCATAACGATGATGTTTATCAATTTATGATTATTTGGAGATGTTATGTATCTTGGATGGAGTTCTGAAGAACACCGAATTTCAATCTGTGGATGGTTCCTGTGTTTTTTGCTCTCCTGAAAAAGTGGAATTTTACTTTACTTTCTATTGCATCACCATTTTATTTTCACTACAGGCACCAACTGTAATGCTGGTCACTGAAACGGAAATCTGTCTGGGAATTCCCGCAATGTGCTCGTTGGTGACATCACACAAACATAAGGTGCAGTCCTATTAATTCTGGGATGTCCCGTCTCTAGACAGGTAGTAACCCCTTTACTTCGTGATGGACTGTAACTCTTCTTCGGAACTCCTGGACTCCAATCGCCGCTCAGTTTATGACTCTGCAGTTTGATTTAATTCCCTGGTGTCGTCCACAGCTCATACTGTGTTCATCACATCTTCTGTTCATTCTCATTTTTTGACCTCTGTCTCTTTAAGGCAGAATTATGAACAAAGAAGAAATCATAGAAATGAGAATCGAACAACATGCACAGGAGCTCTGGACTCAGCACTGGCCTCAGGTCTCTCTGGCGTCCTGTAAAGCTACAGTGTCAGGAGGATCAGAGCTGACCTCTCAGGAGGCTACAAAGCAACTCAACAATACAAAGGAATGGAATTTGACAGACACAAATGATCGCAGTACACAAAAAGCAAACCAAAGTAGAAAAACGTTGAGCGAGGGATGGAGGCCTGGTTAAACGATGACAGAGTTCTTTGTGCTTACATTTAAACAGTCGCACTGCCTGTTGTACACATCCAGGTGTAGAGTTAGGTTCATAAATATTTGGACAGGGACAACGTTTTTCTAATTTTGGTTCTGTACATTACCACAATGAATTTGAAATGAAACAACTCCGATGCAGTTGAAGTGCAGACTTTCAGCTTTAATTCAGTGGGGTGAACAAAACGATTGCATAAAAATGTGAGGCAACTAAAGCATTTGAACACAATCCCTTCATTTCAGGGGCTCAAAAGTTATTGGACAATTGACTCAAAGGCTATTTCATGGGCAGGTGTGATCAAGTCCGTCGTTATGTCATTATCAATTAAGCAGATAAAAGGCCTGGAGTTGATTTGAGGTGTGGTGCTTGCATGTGGAAGATTTTGCTGTGAACAGACAACATGCGGTCAAAGGAGTTCTCCATGCAGGTGAAAGAAGCCATCCTTAAGCTGCGAAAACAGAAAAAACCCATCCGAGAAATTACTACAATATTACGAGTGGCAAAATTTACAGTTTGGTACATCCTGAGAAAGAAAGCAAGCACTGGTGAATTCAGCAACGCAAAAAGACCTGGACGTCCACGGAAGACAACAGTGGTGGATAATCGAGAATCAATTCCATAGCTTCACAACAGCCAACCAAGTGAACAACACTCTCCAGGGTTAGGCGTATCGATATCCAAGTCTACCATAAAGAGAAGACTGCATGAAAGTAAATCCAGAGGGTGCACTGCAAGGTGCAAGCCACTCATAAGCCTCAAGAATAGAAAGGCTAGATTGGACTTTGCTAAAGAACATCTAAAAAAGCCAGCACAGTTCTGGAGAAACATTCTTTGGACAGATGAAACCAAGATCAACCTCTACCAGAATGATGACAAGAAAAAAGTATGGAGAAGGCGTGGAACAGCTCATTATCCAAAGCATAGCACATCATCTGTAAAACACGGTGGAGGGAGGCAGTGTGATGGCTGCCAGTGGCACTGGGACACTAGTGTTTATTGATGATGAGACACAGGACAGAATTCTGAGGTGTTCAGAGACATACTGTCTGCTCAAATCCATCTAAATACAGCAGTCAAACTGATTCATGATACAGATGGACAATGACCCAAAACATACAGCCAAAGCAACCCAGGAGTTTATTAAAGCAAAGAAGTGGAAAATTCTTGAATGGCCAAGTCAGTCACCTGATCTTAACCCAATTGAGCAGGCATTTCACTTGTTGAAGACTAAACTTCAGACAGAAAGGCCCACAAACAAACAGCAAGTGAAAGTAAAGGCCTGGCAGAGCATTAAAAAGGAGGAAACCCAACATCTGGTGATGTCCAGGAGTTCAGGACTTCAGGCTGTCATTGCCAGCAAAGGGTTTTCAACCAAGTATTAGAAATGAACATTTGATTTCCAGTTATTTCATTTGTCCAATTACTTTTGAGCCCCTGAAATGAAGGGATTGTGTTCAAATGCTTTAGTTGCCTCACATTTTAATGTAATCGCTTTGTTCACCCCACTGAATTAAAGCTGAAAGTCTGCACTTCAACTGCATCGGAGTTGTTTCATTTAAAATTCATTGTGGTGATGTCCAAATATTTATGGACCTAACTGGAAATACACAGCTCAGTGGTGCACCACCATATACAATACACAAATGCATGGTTCTCGGTGCAAATCACTTGGGGTCCGAACCCCCTGCGTCTCTCAGACTGGAATACGCAACGGTCAAGCACATGAGCATCAGCTGTGTTTCATGGCTTTGGGTTCGACTAAAACGAATATGGAGGATGATTTGGGTGTGACTCTCCCTTTAACTCAGTCTGTGTCTACCCCAGAATAGAGGAGAACTAATGATGTCATATCCTGTTGTAAGCGATGGCTGGCAGTTTATCCCAGCCGGGACGCCCCAGTAATGGAAGGATGGGGAAAGGTAGCTTATCAAGGACACTGCCTCCCCCAGGATGATAGATGGGAGCTTCTCTGGACTGCAGCAGTGCCCCAGATGCCAGCACGGGACTTGGAGTTCGGCAACAGAGTCCTGCTGTGTACCATGGGTGCTGCCAGGAGACGCTGCAGGGAGACTGGGGAGTCCCTACTGTTTACATAGTCTGGAGGTACTCCAAAGTCACGTATTCAGAAGCACAGAAGTAACGACAAGTTCTCCATCTGACCCTGGTCAAGGACTATTTAAAGGACTGCTGTGAACCCAGCAAGTGAGCAGGAGTTGGGGGGTAGAGGACAGAGCTTGCTGGGAGGTTTGATTAACTGTGTATGACGGCTGTGGTGCTTAGAACAAGAAGAATCAGAATTAAAACTCTTCTTAGTTCTTTTACCTGGTGTCCTGAGCATTTGTCTGTCGGGTTAGAGGAGCAACAGCGACTCCTAGTGTTACACTGTCTGGAGCTTTCAGCTTCGCCCATTCCACCTTCTCTGCTATAAGATCCACCGCCACAGGAAGTCCAATGTCCTTCTTGACCAGAAGAAGAAGCCCCAAGACATCCCTAGTCTTGTATCTAACCTTCTTTCTCTGCATTTCTTTTAACCGGGGTCACCCGTGGTGCCACAAGCTGTTTAATTCTCTTTTATTTGACATGGGCCTAGAAATTAGATGGCAGAATATGGCCTGTTGCTTTTTGGGTTTGACATTAAATATCTTTCTCTCATTCATTGTTCATTTCTGTTTGATATTAATGATATTATGGTGGTGCAGTGCGCTATAAAAATACATTAAAGTGAGTCGAGTCATGGATGGATGCCAGTCCTCAAGGTAACTGAGTTCAGTAAGTAAGGAGATCCCACTAGAACTACAAAAAGTCGGTGACAGAAATTTGGCTCCCATACGTTAAGCTGTTTTCATTCCTTCGCTGCATATGTTGAGTAATTTGTCAAGAACGACATGCAAACAGTGCCATCTGTGAAAACAGGACTGGCACCAAGATGAGGACAAAAGAAAAAGCCCTGCGGAATGTCTTATTGCTACTTAGTGCAACTGATGTGAGGCAGAAAAGGAGGCTTGATGTACAGTACAGAGGCTGGCACAGTGGGCATCGTGGCAGTCTGGCGCTTCTGAAGATCTGGGTTCAGTTCTCACCTTGGTCAGCATCTCTGTGCACTCTGAAGCATCTCCTCACGTGTGTGTGGCTTTGCACAGGGAGCTTTAGTTTAATCTTACAAATGCGATGAGTCACATTTGGCCCACCTGTGCCCTCCTTCTTGGAGTTAGCAAGTTAGAAGAATCCGTCAATTTTCTAAAATAAACCAACGCCAGTTTTGAGCACAAGGCAGAAGCCAACCCTGTCTCTGGACAGACTCACTCATATGGCACCAATCTGTAGAAATGTGTATTGATTCTAAGGTAAGGAGAAGTGCTGGTGCAAGGGGTACAATGGAAAAAGGAAGGGGGAGGTGAGAAGGGACAGCCAGGGTGTGACACTTGAGAGGTGGGCAAACCACCACCTCAGGTAGACGGGCACTTCCTGCAATAGGAGGTCCGAGAGCTTTCTGTTCTGTTGTGTACTTTATCTTCTCATTGTGCACCTCCTCACTGTGCTTAATGAAGTCTTTGGAAGGCTGGCTTCTTGGTTTGTCCTTGTTTCCAATCTTACTCGGACAGATGCTGGTGCCTGAAAAAACTCTGAATTGGATTAAGGGGGTTTGCAAAAGTCATATTAGGTACAAGTCTTTGATGAAAAACTCCAAAACCCAAACAATGAATAAACTGGGACTTGAACCCAAGACTCCCATTTCCAAAGCAATGCCACTAATCACCATGCTGGAAGTGAATGGCCCTTTTATTCCAATGATTACTTGTGTTCCCTGCGTTTTGTGGGCGGGGCCGCCATGATGTCACTGCTGCTGGGACCGCCCTCAGTCTTTATATTGAGATGTATAAAAATGGTCCCAGCAGCTGTTCACTGACGTTTGTTGGGTGCTCCTTTATCATGAACTACGAGTTCAGAGCAGCTCTAAGAGTACTTCCAAAAATCCCATCAAAAACCCTGACTAGACACAACCAGTGCTTTATAGAATCTTTATAAAAATAAATGGTTTATTTCCACAAACTGCTCAGAGTCACAAAAGAAAACTGGAGAAGATGGAAAGGTCCATAACACAAAGGCAATCCAAAGCAAACAAATCCCAAAGCAGAAATTCAGAGGCAAAGCAACAAACCACAGCAAAACGGCCAAAATCCAAAAAATTCACAGAAAGCTCAGCAATGGGCTCAAGAACTCACCAACTGCCCATGGGACTGTGGGAGACCCTCTTGGATTTATAGGGTGGAGGGCAGCTGCTGGTGGTGATTGGTAGGTGGACCCACCTCTTGGGAGACCACCCACAAAACACATGGAGCATAATACCACCGGCATAGAAATTACAGCAGATAATTAACTAAAAGTAACGTTAACATACGTAAAGAAAAATTCTCAACAAATAATAAAAAAGACATAAAGGCCTGAGACGCTGAACCCCAGCCCTGGTTTTTCTGGTTGTGGATATTTTACATCTGCTTTTCCCTTTTGACTACTGCGTAACATTGTTTGGTCTGCATTACCTTTTCAGACAAACCATATTTTGTCATTTTTTTATTTATTTTTTTGTTAGTACATTAATATATTTCATCTTTTATAAAGTTCTTGTGTGGAACTCGTTTCATCAAGCCAGACGTTTTATGGTTTTTCTCCCTTGCTGGACATTTTTTAATACTTTTGTGCATATTTTTGAAACAATCCAGATGTTTTTTGAACTTTAAAAGCTTTTAGGCCTGTGAAGCCTGCCTGTGGAGTTTTGGAGTCGGCTGCCAGGGCTGAGACCATATGAGCAGGCTATTGAAGATCTAGTTCTGCTATGTGGGACTTTTAGGAGGTCTCAACGGCCATTTTGCTTTGATCACAGCAGTCACAAAATGGCAACCAGCATGTGGCATTCCTAGTTTTCAGTTTATGTTCAAATGGGCAAATCAAGTACACCTGAGTGTGGCATGAGAGTTGGTGCTGGGCACGTCAGTTCAAGCATCTCCAAGATGGCTGTCATCTTGGGCTTTTCTTATGCAGTCATTTCAAGATTTTAACAGGAGTGGTGTGAAATTTAAAAAAAAATACCAGTGATAGGCAACCCTGTGGACATAAAGGAGAACAACGAGAATCATCCGAGACCACTGACAGGCCACAACCTGGCAAATCATGTCTGAATTTAGCAGAACTATTCCCGAATGAGTGACACCAGCATGCCAATGTCAACGAGTCTCTAGTAGGACCAGAAGCATCAACACTGGACCACTAAGAAGTGGAACAAAGATGGCTGGTTGGATGAATCCAGGGCCCCTTTGGCATCCTGCTGATGGAAGTATCAAATTTGGCAGAAGTGCCACAAGTCCATGGAGCCACCACATTTGGTGCTAACAGCACAAGGCGGTGGTGGTCCTGTGACGGTAAGAACCCCTGTGTATCTGAGCATCACTGCTGACCTGCACGATGCCTGGACCTCAAACCTATCAGGCATCGCTGGGATAAAACCTGGCCCGCCTTAAGAGCCCTATAGTCACAATTGTCTTCGGCCCCTGCCAGTCAATCTAAATGGTGTTCCAAGGCTGTCATTTGTGTAACTTCCAAATATAAGAGCATGTCCAACAGATCTTCACAGGTAGACACTGCATCTCCTTAAGTCACATGAGATTACCCTTCTAATGAGGGGGCTGATACGAAACCCCCCACCTGATACACGGGCTACAGCTACTGTGACCAGTCAGGCCCCTACCATTACTGTGGGTTCTGTCTGGGCACATCTTAGTTAGGTTATGTTAAAAAAGTATGGAGTATGGATGAAGAATCCTGAAACACCAGGGCCTCAGGCCAAGGGTGGGAAGGACTGTCTGCAATGAGACTTTGCAGCCAGCCCAATTTCAAACAATGATGGTGCCACACACTCATTTCTAGATGGCACCAAATTCCAAGAGTGATGCATTGGGCATCCCGGAGAATCCAAGGCCAGGTTTGTCGATGCTGTTCTGAAGACCACCAAGAAGGTGTACCTAATAAACTGGCCACTCTGCCTATCTCACCCGTTAACAGCACCACACAGTTGTCACTTGTCTACCCCAATGTCCATATGAGATGGTGTACCCTACTTGAGTTGCTATATAAAATGAAGAATGGCACACAGTACATCTAGGTGGCTCGGGACTGAGACAAGCTTCCTGCTTTCACAGCCCCTTAAACGGTGCTTTCCGCCACCCTGAGTCATCATGCTGAAAGTCTTAGAAGTTCAAATGCTGCACTCCACAAGATCAGCAAGTGGGCGGCAATTAAAATCCGCCAAACTCTTTCACCGTGAGATCTCGATGATCCTTCATTAGCAGGTATGAAACGTGAAAAGAGAGGCACAACATCTCCGTGTGGAACCTGCGCGAAACACAAGGGTTACATGCAATACATATGTCTGAAGCCCTGAGCAGGTGGTC
Source organism: Erpetoichthys calabaricus (assembly GCF_900747795.2). Taxonomy (NCBI): domain Eukaryota; kingdom Metazoa; phylum Chordata; class Cladistia; order Polypteriformes; family Polypteridae; genus Erpetoichthys; species Erpetoichthys calabaricus. The sequence continues at coordinate 1,516,431 of NC_041408.2, read as the reverse complement.
CCCAGTCACCTCCGGCAGATGGCTTCCCAGATAAGGTTTGTTTTCTGTACTTGAATATAATTAATGCCTGAAGCCTGCGAAGACGGCTGGCTCTTAAAAGGAGACGACGAGTCCCACGGGACGCCAGTGGCACCTCTAGAAGCTCAGCATGTTTCACGAAAGCTGCTAAATACAAGGAAGAGGCACTCGTGTCACAGACTTGCAAATCTCCGTACGTGCAAACATGGACAACTTCAGCGGCAACAGAAGTGTGCCACTAAACACCTTGAAATAGAAATATCAAGTGTGACTCAAGTGGTGCCGTCCCATGAGGGGAAAGATGTGTGCCATTGGGCTGAATGCTGATGAGCTGGTCGACTGCTGACACGAGGGTCTTTGGTGATTAGAATACTTGAGGTGACTGGCAGCACGGTCCACACAAGCTTGAATGCCATCCGTTGGAATCCAGGATGGCAGTTAGGAATGGGGTGGCACGGTGGGCCACTCTTCAGGTTCTGGCTCTGAGCAGTGACTGAGATTTTCCTTGATGGTTTCCAGTTTGCTTCCACTTCCCAAAGACATTGTGGTGGTGCGGCATGGTGGTGCTTTGGTTAACTGATATCGGCACACAGCTGTGTGGACCTGGGATCAACTCACAGCCTCCTGTCAGTGATGTGAAGATCACTGAAGGACTGGCATTGACTTACTGTTTGTGTATGCAGTGCGAAATGTACCATTAGGAAAGACCAGGGTGGCACGGTGCTTAGGGTCCTTGGGCTCCTCTTCAGTTTCTAGGTGGGACACCAGTAGGTGTGATTTTACACAACCTGAAAGCAAGCTGCCATTGGGGGGGCATTGATTGGCTATGACCACCTCAGGCTGTGTGGAACTGGGATCAACTCCCAGTCTTGTATCAGTGATAAGGGGATAAAAGGACACTCACCTCACAGTTTACTTATTGATAAGGTCCAGACATCCCACTCAGAAAGACCAGGGTGGCACAGCACTGTGGTGAACAGCAATGCCTCCAAGTCTTGGAGACCAGGGTTCAACTATTAGCCACTTACCAGTCATGTGGTAACAATTAAATGATTGTCTGGTGGGCTGTTTGGTGGTGCATTGCTTACACAGCTACAGAGATCTGGGCTCCAACCTATCCTGCCAACTGCCTATCTAGAACACTGGCAAGAGCAGTGAGTTTATGGCATTTAGTGTAATGGAGTGGACGGGCGGCGCAGTGGCTAGCATGGCTGCCTCACAGCTTCAGGGATCTGGGTGTCACTTTCTGGTCATCTTTAAATAGTAAAACATATTGGATACTACAGTCAGATGTAACTTAAAGATAGGTAGATATGAAAGGCACTATATAATAGATAGATGGGAAAGGCAGTTTGTAATAGCTAGACAGAGAGGAAAGGCACTACATATTTGAATGGTCCATGTGAGGAAAAGTACTACAAGATAGATAGATCAATGTGAAAAGCACTATGATATTAGATAGAGTTAAGGGCAGAAATGATTAACAGATATGCAGAGAAGAAAGGCACTATATGTTAGATAGATAGATAGATAGATAGATAGATAGATAGATAGATAGATAGATAGATAGATAGACAGATAGATAGATAGATAGATAGATAGATAGATAGATAGATAGATAGATAGGAGTGAAAGGCACTATATGATAGATAGATAGATCATCTAGTGAGCTAAAATTTGGATTACGGCCAAGGGGGCAACATACTGTGTCTTGTCTTTCTGTCTCAGGCCCCCTTTGCTGAATTCCCATAATATTCATCTGGACGTGCTGAAGCCATGAGCTCTTCAGTCTCTTTACACCTGCTTCCAGCTCCCAGTTCAGTGACAGTTGAACATAAAGAATGATTGGGACACTCAAAGCCAGAGGCCGAGCGAGGGTACGGACCCCTCTATGACATATTTTATTTAAGAGTGTCCTTTGGCTCTCCTTCTTTGTTGGCAGCCAAGCGGCATCTGCACAGACGGTACCATCGACCGCTGAGGTTTCTCCGCCAGAACAAAAGCGGACTTTGCTTCTGCTGCTGCTCTCCAGACAATGAAGTCACCCACAGATCTTGAGATCAAAGTCCTGCTGGGGTGCACCAGCGGCTCTCGTACATTGTGTGTGCCACACACTTGATGGCATTGTGCTCTGGTGAAAGTAGGTGCAGCACAAACATCTGAACACACATAAATTACACAACGGCCTGAGTCAAAGGGAATTTGAAATGGCAGAATGGAGGAGCATCCATGGCCTTTAGCTCCCTTTGTCTACACCAAGAATTGCCGATACCGTCACAAACTTTCCTTCTTCTTGCGTGGTGGTGCGCCTTCGATTTATGGTGGAGGTCGTCTCTCAGCAGCTCCTGAAGAAGTAAAATGAGAAACAAAACACTGGAGTGAGAATGCCAAGATGGAGGAGCAAATGTGATTGTGGAAGTGGAAATCAAAACTTGGAAATCATTTGACAGCCAGCCATACCAGCATCTGACTGCAGGCACTCTGGGGTGGCTTCTGTATTGGGAAGGAGCAACATAACAATGAATATAAATCAACATTCACACTGTAGGAGACACTAATGAGACCACATCTGGAATAGAGAAAAGACACAGCAGCACTAGAAGATGGGCAGAGGAGAGCAGCCATGGAGCTAAAGGGTATCGTCCACCATGACAGACCTCAGGGACCTCATCCCAGTCTTCTGAATTCTCAAAAGCTTCGCTAAAGTCCATCCCTCACAATTCTTTCAATTAAAAACAAAACTGGAGGACACCTTGTGGTGACTGAAGGGAAGTGAATGCAGGACTGAGGCTGGCACAGAGTGGTGCCCGCCAAGTCATGGAAACCCTGCCAACCGGGAGGAAATCCTGGGACAACTGCTCACCATACGAGCTCTCCTTGTATGTTGAGCTTATTTCATGACATGCAGTTTGACTGCCCAGCTCACTCACTACAAGGGTCGGCGAGCCCACCCAGACACATACACAGGTGGACGAATGGATGGATGGATTGATGGATGTCTGCTTACTTGGTTTGGTTGTCAGGCAGCACAGCAGGATCTATCTATCTATCTATCTATCTATCTATCTATCTATCTATCTATCTATCTATCTATCTATCTATCTATCTATCTATCTATCTATCTATCTATCTATCTCCTTTCATATCTAGCTGTTTCTTATATAGCGCCTTTCATTCCCCTCAGATATACAGTTTAATGCTTTTTATGCCTAGCTTTCTGTGTATGATATAGCACCTGTCATAGATACCGTACAGTTGTTTTTATTTTTTATCCATTATGCAGCATTTTCCATATCTATTATATAGTGCCTTTCTGTTATGTTGTTTCTCTATTTTTTTTATTTGTTACGCAGCATCATTCATGTCTATTATCAGAATCAGAATCAGATTTATTGGCCAAGTATGCACACATACAAGGAATTTGACTTCGGTTTTGGTGACTCTCCAATTATAAGATATATAATGGACACACATGCCCTGCAGTGGGCTGGCGCCCTGCCTGGGGTTTGTTTCCTGCCTTGTGCCCTGTGTTGGCTGGGATTGGCTCCAGCAGACCCCCATGACCCTGTAGTTAGGATATAGTGGATTGGATAATGGATGGATGGACAATGGACATACACACAACAGTTAATCACACAGAGGATATATATATATATATATATATATATATATATATATATATATATATATATTGTCACAAAAACAAGACATACTCAGATAAAGGTTTGGGGCAGCCACCCGTATAATCTGGTATCCTGGCTGCAAAAGTCGTTTTTATGTAAATAAACAGCACTGATGTGCATACAATTGAGTCCAAGACAAGACTGAGGAATTAGGAAAGAGGGCAGGGTTTTAAAGGGGAAGACAGGAAGTGAGGTCATAGGGATCAGGGACGTGTTCGTTCTCCATTGGTTCAGGCCCGGACGTGATGTCAGAGGGGCCGGAACCAGTAAGGTCTCCTTCCATTGGCTCGGTCCCGGAAATGATGTCACGAGAGCCAGGCGGAATCTCCCGGGAATGGTCTGCAGGTAAGAGAGGAAAAGAGTCAGTGCACTCTGCCACCCTGGGAGGACTGGGGGGATGAAATTAACCATTTGTGAGCTTGATGGCATGTGGGAAAAAAGCTGTTCTTCTATCTGTTCGTTTTGGCATACAGTACTGTATATTAATCTATAATGACTGGCAGATGGAAGAAGTTCAAAAAGGTTGTGGCCTGGATGTGAGGGGTCGGTGATGATTTTCCCAGCTCGTTTCGTGATATATACAGATATAGTGGTTTTCTTATCTTGCTATGTATACTTTAGTTTGTTTCATTTTCTAGTGTCTCTTACATCTGTTAATCTATCATATAGCACCTTTCATAGTTATCTATTATATAGTGCCTTTCGTTTTTATCTCTATTATAGTGCATCTTTCAGATTTACTATTTGTTCCTTTAATTTGTATCTGTTAGATAGCATCTTTCCTGTCTATTATTTAGCGCTCTTCTTGTCTGTTATGTAGTTGTTTTCATGTTCTAGTCATTATATGTTCTTTTTTATGTCTATGTGTCTGGCACCTTTTATAGCTATCTTTTTATTATATACTGCCCTTATCTGTGCCTATTATGAAGTGCCTTTCACGTCTTCTATTTATTAAGTAGCACGTTTCATATCTGTTGTGTTATTCCTTTCGTTTCTTGTCTCTCCATCTACTATATAGCGTCTTTCACACACCTCTCACCTGCTCTCTTACTCCCCCGCCCTGCCATGCCGTGTCTTCCCCTCCCTTTTCTTAAACGAGTGTGCGCGGGTGACACACAAGCGCGCAGGCACCTGCCGTGCACGTGTCCGCAGCCCCGCGCGGCTCAGTCTTCTCGAGCGCGCGCGCGCGCGCTGCCCGGCGTTCCCGGCAGTGCTGAAGAGGTTAATGAGTCGGCGGCTCAGCGAGTGGGTCACATTTGGAGGGAATTACAGCAGATGAGGTCCTCCTCGCAGCGCCGCGGCTTCTGAACATGTTGAAAGGGCATTAGTTCAGTCACTTTCCCCGGAATTACCAAATCTGCTCGGGAAGCCTTCATTAGGATATTAAACAAGACTTAATAAGTGAAAGTGATTTGGAGCAACGATAATCACGCGCATTAATCAAGGCAGCTTCTGTCTGCGCACAATATGGTCCACGTTTTATTGAAAAAGCCTCTTTAATTCCAGAGCTTCTTAAGAGGCAGACGCTATATCAAGTGATTACATATTTATTATGTTAAGACCTGGGGACAAAATGTTTAGTCACCTGCATGCCTGACTCTTTCTTTCTTTCTTTCTTTCTTTCTTTCTTTCTTTCTTTCTTTCTTTCTTTCTTTCTTTCTTTCTTTCTTTCTTTCTTTCTTTCTTTCTTTCTTAATAAGCACCAAAACTCCTGACTTTCCTTTTCCGTCCTATAGTGCATTTCATAGTAAGCATCATTTTACGTTTCATAATATGGCACCTTTCATGATAACTGTTAAAAAGTTAAAGTTAAAACTGTTAACTGTTAAAACGTTTTTTTTGTGTGTGTGTTTTACTACAGTATGATGTTCATCAAGCATCCAATTCATTATATAGCGCCTTTTTCTACAGAGCAGTAGTACAAAGGTCAGCAAAATTTACACAAAGAAACTCATCACAGAAGCAAAGATGAGGTGGGCATGAAGAGGTTTGGGGTGCGTGTGAGTGAACACAGTGGACCATAAGATTAGCGTGGGAGGATCGGGGTCTGAGTGCCCCTTAAAGTATTTTATGGCAAATCCAAGGGATTGACCCAACACAGAATTTGGACTCGTGATCTTTCTCATGTCCCATTAAAATTAGATGTTGTCATAGAAGACAAGAGCTGGCTGGCATCCCGGCTGGGACAGTTTAGTAATGGAGGAGCCACCCAGGGCCATGTGCTCCCTTAATTTGACAGGTGGTGGCAGCTCTATGGGGGGGGTCTCCCATATGCACACCCTCAGGGCTTCATGGGAATTGAAGTTCCAATAGGCAGGCCTGCTGGGTCTTGTGGGAGCCACCAGAGGGAGCTGTAGGGAGGAGGTCTCCCCATTTTAGTGCTTCCTGGACACAATGTGGTAGCACTGGAAGTACTCCTTGGTCTGTTATAAAGGAAGACCCCCCCCCCCCCACACACACACACACATACACTAGGGATGAGGATGAAGATGAAACTCACTGAGGAAGAGTGGAGGCAGAGAAGAAAAGAAAGACAGAAGAGGATTTAGTGTATGGTGTTGGACAGGGAGGCCTGTATTGGAAGGGTATTTGTGCAGTAAGTCATTTATGTTTGGGGTCTGCTGTGCTGGTACGCCCCCTACAGGTCACAATGTGAAGTAAATGTCTAAATGAAAACTGTGAAGAAGGAGATCGTAACGAGAAGCACGCAGAAGCATTTGGCATTTTAACACAAAGCCATGTCTCCGTAAACTCGGCGAATGAAGTGTCACATCAGGCCAACTTTGAATCAGGCACAAGACCCCCTTAGCCCCTCTCCCACCAACCACAATCCATTCCTCACATCAAGACGCACCCACAATCAACAAAATGGTGGTGGAAAAAGCTCAAAGTTGAATTTCTGAAATGTAAACCAGTTACAGAAACTTCAATCTAATGAGAAAGAGATCCGATTCTTTGACAGGAGTCTCTGTGGATTGGCAAAAAGCGATGAACATAAGGACCCCCCATACCACAAATCCGTCACGGCGGCCGCTCCTTTCCTGCTCACAAAGCTCTTCCATTAAGATTTTGATTTTTCTGCCTAAAAGCCCACCTTCTGCATTGAAGTTTGGTTAAATCAACCGCTTCTCATTCATTTCAAGTACTGGAAGATTCAACAGTTTGAGTTTAAGGTCCTTCTAGTAATGGGATTTTGTTTGTATAAATATAATAAGAATCGGTTTGATCGACCATTAAAAAGGACGCTGCAACATCTGCAAAGCACGCAAAAAGCCCACATCTGCTGAGGGCACCCAGTGGTTTAGTCTTCAATGTCCAGATGTCCCCTTTTATCCTTATTAATGCAATAATTGCAACGCTGAAATTAAAAATGGCTTTTGTTGTGCTTATGACAATGTGATCTGGTCATCGGCGGGCCGCAGTAAGGAATGCAATATTAAACAGAGAGCAGTTACTTACCAGATAAATCTGCGACGTATAAGAAGGAAATCGCTTCCACTAATACGACTGGAAATTTCAGAAATGTGTGTGAAATTAATGCACTCGGATGATTCCCTTAAGCTTCGCTCCCATGTCTTGGCCAGATCACAAAAATGTATTTGCTTTTCAGCGAGCATAAAGCGTTGGGCTACTTGCGATTAGGCCATAGATTTGTGCCTTTCAGCCCTCAAAGCAGATAAAGGGTTTAGTTTGACCTTCGCGAAGACCTAATCGGGGTCTGCTCATTTGCGGTGCGTCTTCCTCTGACGGCGACGTCTGCAGCGTCACACGTGGCCGTGGGGTTGGGGGGGCGCAGTGCTTGGCCTGAAAGCTCCCAATGTCACCTCGGCTCATTGTCTGTGTGCAGTCTGCTGGTTCTTCTCGTGTCTGTGTGGCATTCTCTGACACGTGTTAAATATTCGCTGAAGTGAAATCTCATGTCGTTTGGTGAAACTGGTGGCAGGCCAGACAGGTCAGCCCAGACTTCCCAGCCCTCAGCTCTTCCGGGGTAGCCCTAGGGGGGCATCCTTACGACATGCCAAACCACCTCAACTGGCTCCTCTTGATCGACTCACCTTTAATCGCCGAGCTTCTCAACTTATCATGAAGGGTCAGCCCAACCACATGGTGGAGAAACCTCATTTTGGCCCCTCGTCCTCGCCATCTCATTCTTTCAGTCATCATCCACAACTTATGACCATAAGTGCGGACAGGATTGTGGATCAACCAGTAAACTGGACCACTGTAAGTGCCAGGCTGGATGGATGGGTGTCCCAACTACGATGGAAGATGGATCCTTTCCCAGCCAGGTGGCCATACTGGAAGGGGGTGCCGGGTTGGTTGTAAATTCTTATCCCTGTCAGGATAAACAAATAATGAATGGACCAATTATGGGCAATTGGTCCCCCAGTAGAAAAGCGGGTAGTGCTCCTCTGGCTTGGCCCCAGTATGGACTCCCGCAGAGTGGCCTCGGAATTGGCGTTTTGAAGGGCAACCCCGTCGGGGTTCTTGGGTGTCACCTGGGGGTGCTATTAATGCTATTAGGAGTAATTCTCCGTGCTTTAGAGGACTTTCGTCCGACCAGGAAGCGCTTCCGTTACATAACGCCGTAACCCCTGAAGCATAAAAGAAGCCGCCTCACTCCTGAATTAGAACTGGAGTTGTGGAGGAGTGAGACGACAGAAGAAGACAAACGAATTCAAGTGTGCTGTACTGCTGATCTGAAGCCTGGAGAAGGTATTGTTGTTAATAACTCGTAATCTAAAAGAACTCGGGACAAGTTGTGTCTGAAGTCAGGGTACCGAGGCGCCCTCAGATCAAAGGCCACTTTTTCAATAAACGGTCGCGGCTTAAAGAGGGGGCCCCCGTGGTCATGTGGCCGGAGCCGTTCCTGGGTGATTCATCACTTAAGTGCACAGGTGAGGAGTCGTCCACATCCGTAATTGTTGCCGGGAGCTGCTAATTGTCCCACCTGATCCACATCACCCGTGATATCTAAAAGAAGCGCGAGGCGGATGGAAGGGAAAGAGAAAAGAGAGGAGAGAAGAGAAAGAGAACGGGAGGTTAAAGGAGAAGGAAGCAGGAAGGAGAAAGCCGGTGCGTGAGCGAGTGAGAGCGCGAGGAAGAACAGGCCCTGTTAAGGTGGAGTGCAGCTGGTAGGAGAGCCCCAGAGGGGTGTTTGGCCAACTCTCGGAGGGGGGGCTGTTGGAAGCGGTCGCTCCAGCTGAGCAGTTTAGAGGAACTGGAGTGGCTGGCAGAGGAAACCACTCGGCGCAGAAGGTAGCGGGAGTCGTGGAGGCTTTGGGCGTGTTGAGCCCCAGCGTGAGCACCCTGGCCGTCGGGGAAGGACCCCAAGTGTCGGTCCGGCTGGAGCCCAACATAGCCGGGGATCGGAGGGCTACCGGACCAGTAAAGAAGGAGCTGCATGTGCTGGTAGGGTGTGGGGCCCGAATGGGAGAAGCAGGGGAGCCGCCAGTAGAAGAACGCACCTGGCTTTAGTTTTAAAGAAAGTCTGCTTCCAGCCGTTATTCTTAAAGGAGTTTCTAACCTCCACAGTTCACTTGTTTTTATTGGATTATTTATTTAATGACTTCTCTGAGAGACACTGCACTATTTATTTGAACACTTTGATTTTGTTGACTTTTTGCACCATCCCCTTGCTTCGTGGTTGATACCCTCACTGCCTAGCTCATCGGTGACATTACCGACGGTATCGGGTTCAAGAGCTCCCAGAAGTAAAATGTGAGCATGGAACAGAACCCGCATCGTCGCAGCCCCCTGGTGGTCACAGCACCCACAGGACAGCTGGCACCACTCTACAGTAGATAAGGGCAGCTGGAGAGACCAATCCACTCTCTTCTGACAGAGAGGACCACGACCTCAGGCTCGAAGGTGCTGCTCCTCATCCCAGCCACCTCCACCTTGGCAGAAGAAATGAAAGGAAATGTTTCTGGATATCAAAAAACTTTACGATGAAGTGCGGAAGCCGATAGAAAGCCCAACGTAATCGATGTTTGTGGTGCCCAGCCTTTGCTTTCCAAACTGTATCAGTTCTCTCACATCCACCCTCTGTCTGTCTGCCATTTGTCCCCGTCTCTTGTTCCACTTGCTGCAGTTCTTCCTTGACTGTCATCTCAGGTAGCCTCACTGATGTGGAGGTCAGGGCCCTGTGGACCCCATCCCACCTGTTGTTCTTCTTTTTGCTGAAGGAAGTTCTTTAGGACCTTAGCCGTGTGTTTAAGGTCATTGAAGTTGAGATGATCAGATGCCACCCTGATGCTGACCTGCTTAGGCTTCTCGGCACTGACTAATCCATTCATTCTGACCCGATCGCCAGCTCCAATTGCAGAAATGCTACCAGGCTCTCCGGCTCTTTTACAGACAAATGGCTTCTCAAATTTGGATTTCCGGTCCTTGTGTTTTTTGGGGAGTCTCTCAGCTTTGTTTCCATATTGGAGGAATGGCTTTTCTACACAAACTCTTCCATGAAGACCACTTGTGTCAAACAGGGTGGCTAGACTCTGGTTCCAGTTGTTTTTGTCAGTTCAGAGCCGATGGAGGTGCTGGATTTCTAATGATCCTTTTTGGGGTGTCAGCTCTCTGATCTGCTGCGCTCACTTTGACATTTCCTTGTTGCCTCTTCTTGAAAGTCTTGTCTTCTGCGGAGAGACCTGACAGATGCAGGATGACCGACTTGTGACGTGTTGCTCTTCTGACACTTGGGTTGATGATTTGAAGCTGTGACTGACCCATATGCCCCCCCCCCCCCCCCATCCCCTCATCTTTGCCCAGATTCTGTCATTTGTGCTTCAGCTCATCTGTTTGGTTCAGTCCAATCCTGAGGTCAGCACTTCTTTGTTTGATCCCCCATTTCTACTCAAAAGGCTTGACAGCCGGGCCGGGGACTCCTGTTGGGGAACGTAGAAAGTTTTATTGAGTCTTCCCTGCTGTCCTTTCCCTTTACTCACATCCTTACAATAATCTGAGGGGTTCACTTGTCTGCCTCTCCTTAAGATTGGCCTCCTCTCCAGGATGTCATCTTACGGCTGCTGGTACAGGCTCTGGTCAAAATAATAATAAAAATAATTGATTACATTTACATTTACAATATAGAATTTATACACAGAGATACTAATGTCAACTACTGTTTTTGGGCGAGTTTCTTTCTACCAGTCCATCTTGATATTGTAACCATCTTAACGCTATGCCAATCTGATGTTCTTTTCTGAGAAGTCCTCATCATCTGAGATGGATGTTCAGATTTTCATTTTGTCCAATAGGAAGATGGCGTTCCACAGTTTCCTTCAGCAGCCATGACACCAAAACGATACGCCGGTCCTGGGATCAGAACACCTTCAGACGTGTAGCATCTGCAGCCCCTGAAGGAGAGAAGCTCAAATCTGAAACAGAAGCTCTGAAGCTCTAATCAGAGTAGAATTAACCTCAGCATTATGGGAGCCTTGTGCCTACAGTAATAATTCACACCAGCCATCTTGAGGGGATGAAGCGTGACATTTGCGGTATTTTTTGAAATCCCGTTTCACACATGCAGTTGACCGTTGAACTCAAGACAGGAATAGAAATAAACGGTTGGAAGCGACTCGGTCAGGGAGGCTGTGAAGATGAAACACATGCCGAGTAGGTAGTGATTTCACAGGACGTGTACAAAGGCAAATAAGCGATGAAATCCACGGAGACTCTGGATCAGGGTCAGCGGGGAATGCGGAACGACCTGACGGTAAGCAACTAGACGCTCTCGACCTTTTACAATACACTCAGAGAGATCGTTAGGTTGCCTTAATAAGGAAGGTGCCATTAGTCATGGCGTGCGCTCATTTCCACGATGTCATAGTCTTCGTGTATTGCAAATATAGAAAGGATCTGTGGAGTCCCGTCTTACACACACATAAAAACGAATGCGTGTCGGGTCAGAGTAGGAAGGACCAAGCGCGGTCTTGGTGACAGAGGTGGCCCCCCAAGGTACCCGCCGGGTACTCTCGTCCAGTTCATGCCAGCTCTCTTTTCCCTTTTGAGCTGCTGTCCCTGCTCTTTTGTTTTTGGGGACACCTTGTGCTGCACTCCTGTGCTGCCATGTGGTCGCACATTTCCACGGCCGCTGGGTGATTTTCTCTCTCTGATGGCCTTGCTGAGAGAAAGAGAGAGCAGACCACTTCCGTGGGGTTTTCTTAAATGTGCATTGAATGCGGACGATTGGAAAATGTTTAGCAAAAGACCCCGTGGTGCTCTTGTGCTACGAGGCAGATAATAAACGGAGGACCCAGAGAGAGGGAGAGAGAGAGAGAGATGTTAAAAGATTAAGAGAGGCTGAAACTGAGAAAACCAAACCTGAAAATGTGAGACAAGTGCCAAGTCAAAAAATAAACGAGGAGACCAAGAGATCAGCAGCAAAATTTTTGTAGAGCAATCCTAACAATCTCGGATGTGGCTTACTAATTGCATGTAAGCCTTTATAGCGTCAGGCTAGTGATGTCACTATAAAACCACGCCCCCTAGAAACTACCATGGCAACAGGAGCACAACAACAAGATGGCTTCCCGGTAGACAGTGAATTATTTTAACTTCAGAAGGAGCTGACGGCCCTTCAAGTCCGTCCGGTGCTGAGCCCGATGGGACGCCGAGAGGCCAGAGGTTTAGAGAGAGAAGGACTGAAGGGGTGAATAGGAAAGAGCCCATGGAGGCCCACCTGTCAGAGTGGGGTTTTGTCCCCTTTGTTGCACCTCATTCTTATTCCTCTGCAGGTTTCACATTTCCTCGGTGTCACTGACCACCCTCAGTCTTCTCCTTTTCTTGTCCTGATATCTTTCGCTGTCCACACACAAACACATTCTTTTTAAAGGAATATTCCACCCAGAGATGACATTTTGTTTATAATGAGAAAACATTTTGAATGTGATGACCTCATGGACAATGGAAATCACAAAGTCTGTGGAGCTCAGCAGCAAATAATCTTAAAACATCCAAGAAAAAAAAGTCTTAGGCTACTCGGGTCACGTCATCCGCAAGTCAGTCATCCGCTCGCATGGGCACAACGTCCAAAACATTTCGCTAACATATTCTTGGATCAATACTTTGACGTGGAGGCTTGGGGGGGAGCCGCAGTGCTGCACATTTACATCGCGTCCCAAGTCACACATCATAGGACGACAATACAAGCGAAGCATCACTAACAGAAACGCGTTTAAACCTTTACGATAAAGTGCACAAGTTCCATTAACAATTTTGAGGTGACAGAAACCCCGTTGGGTTTGGCTCCAGCATCCCAGCATTCCTGCTCTTGATAAGTGGGAAATGAATAATAATTCAATCATTAATTTTAATAAGAATTTAACAATTATTATTATTACAATTAAAAATAATCATTATTCTGTAATGTCACCAAATTTCAATCAAATCTGTCAAAGCAATTTTGAGATTTTGGGGGGATTGTTATCTCTTGTGGACCCTTAAGTACCCCTAAATGTTTAAATATCCAAATGTCCTTTCTTAGGGGATGCCCCAGATGTGCCATCCTGCCAAATTTCAGCTTTTTGACTCGACAGAGAAAAGTAAATCAGTCAGCATTACAGCATATATAGCATCACGCATGTGTGCCAGTGGGTCGCCTGCCAGGCTCAGCTGAGGTATGTAGTATCACCCCAAAGCAAGAGGGGGCGCCGTCGCTAACCTCATCACCATTTTTCTGCCTCCGCAGGTCCAAGAAGATGCCCAGTGAGAGCAACTAACTCCGCCCCTTCTGGACAAGGTCTTATAAAGCTGGGCATCTCACTTTGAGACGAGCCAACCCAGAGGGCGGAGCTTCCACAAGAAGCCAAGACCCGCTCAACCGAGCAACGGCGTTCATAGAGAGGAGGCGACTGCCTGCAGGCTCAGTTTTGAAGCACCATTCTACATCTGTTTCACCTTTTTGTTAAAAGTCGTCTCACCACCATTCGACCACAACTGATATATAGATAGATTTACGGATATATCTCATTCCTTAATCTTGGCTGCAGGGTGTCTGTCTTCTGTTAGGCCAAAGCTCTGCCATCTTTAAACAGTGCAACTGTCCTGAACTCACCGTCTATGGTCGTGCACATCACTTCTATGACAAATAAGTGACACAGCCCATGATATTACCTGCTGAAAATGACCGCCCCCTCAGAAAAACACAGACACAAAATGACAATGTCACTGGGAAATAAACGATAAAACAATAAGAAAAATGAACAACAAATCAGACCAAAGAGCCAACGTCAAAAATTAAAAAGCCGACTCGTTCCTGAAAGACGAGCCCACGGACGGCGAGTTTGGACGTTTCACCTCCCTGCTTTCTAATACACGATATTAATGTTTCATAATACACCTTCCACACACATCAAAGATTTGAGCCAAAGCCCAATCTGAAGGCTTTATTCCTCTTGGCCTACATGGACTATTTAATTCAATTTTTTCAGTCTTTCCAATCTAAAGATTTATCTCAATATTTTAATACTCTCATATGAAAGAAGGTTTGGGATTTTTTTTTTCCTCGTCTCATCAAATCTAATTAATAAAATGACATCCTGGATATAATTGTTTGGGGCCAATCTGCTTGCTGGCCATTGTGTTTTTGTGCAAGTTAAAAGTTGAACATGAAAAAAGAAAAAAAAAAAAGATGTTAAAGAATAAAAAAATAGAAAAGATAAGTCGCAGATTGCAGCTCTGAATTAAAAGAATATGACAAGGAATCAAAATCCTAAGTAGATTTAATATAGAAGGAGACGGGGTTATGAAAAAACACAGCAATCTGTGCAGATGACATCCCCGCCGAGTGCATCTCAGTGCAGTTAAATCAGAAATCAAATGAAACGAGAGCAGCTTAACTGGGGGGCCGAGCTCAATAGACCGGGCACCTTGGAGGAAGGATCAAGAGTCTTCAACCACGTCCTGGGGCATGGACATCCAGAGAACTTCAGTCCTGTTGTATTTAGGAGGGCAATTACAGAGGAGGTCACAGAGGACACTTTGAAATAAAATAACATGGAGAAATAAATAAGAAAAACAGGTAAGAAAGGAGCTATATATGCAATAGATAGATAGATAGATAGATAGATAGATAGATAGACAGACAGACAGACAGACAGACAGACAGACAGACAGACAGACAGACAGATAGATAGATAGATAGATAGATAGATAGATAGATAGATAGATAGATAGATAGATAGATAGATAGATAGATAGATAGATAGATAGATAGATAGATAATGTGAAGGGCACTATATGATAGATAGATAGATAGTGTAGTTGGCAGGATTAGATAGATAGATAGATAGATAGATAGACAGACAGACAGACAGACAGACAGACAGACAGACAGACAGACAGACAGACAGATAGATAGATAGATAGATAGATAGATAGATAGATAGATAATGTGAAGGGCACTATATGATAGATAGATAGATAGTGTAGTTGGCAGGATTAGATAGATAGATAGATAGATAGATAGATAGATAGATAGATAGATAGATAGATAGATAGATAGATAGATAGATAGATAGATAGATAGATAGATAGATAGATAGATAGATAGACAGCGTAGTTGGCAGGACTCCATAGATAGATAGCGTAGCAGGTATGATGGATGAAGTCCTCTGAAATTCCTTTCGGGCTCTCTAAGCTCCTGGATTGTGAGCGCTCGCCAAGCTCCAAACGTCTTTCCATTTAAGTGGGCCCCCTCGTCAGTGTCCCTCCCACTCATGTTGTCTACAGCTTTACCAGTTCCCTATGGCCCTGGATGGGCTCACCACCTTACAATCCGAGGCTGAACCAGTGGGATCACTTAACCTTGCGGTTAAGTCCTCTGCCGAGTGCCCCCTGACGTTCATCGAGCTCAATCCTCACAACGTTCCTCGAGTTCCAGCTGTCTGGGCCCGTGAGATCGACAATGGCCTCCTTTCTTTTTCGCCGTGACACTTCATGTTTGGAGCACTCGGCTGAATGGCAGTGCTGTGTCATGGACGCCATTATTCACACTTGAGCACAACGATCCTCACTACAGCATCGAGGGCTCTTTAGCTGGGGATGGGACAAGACAGGCGAAGTAGAAAATTTGCCACTTGGCGAGGCTTTCATTAATCAAACAAAGGGACTCAAACACTCCCAACTGCTTTCAAAGTGGAGTCTTGAGGGGCCAGAAGAAATAAATATTAAAACTGCGCTGAAAGCCCTGGAAACGAAACTAATGAGCCGGAGTGCCGTTCATCCACTGCTTGGGATTTTGTTCTTCACACGAGGCCCCCAGTTTTTGGTTATCTACCATCGCCCAACACCTCATCCCTGAACTGGACTCACTCACCATTGTGACTTAACAGCGAGCCCGACTCCCACTTTCGGGTAGGCACTTTGTAAAAGTCGGTATTTAAAACAAAGAATGAAGTTTGAATGCATGGAGCGCCTTTCTCTGATGAACGTCACCACCATGCACTTTACAAGAACAGAAGACTGATAAGAGAAGGCACTCAGGATGGACTCATTGGTGAACAGCTGGGGAGACATTTGGGAAAAGCTCAGGGTGACACAGGAAGGGAGACGAATTGTCACTTTTTAGAGCGCACTTCATATCCCAGAAATACGAGGTGAAGTGGTGGGTCAGCCTGCCCATAGGGAGTCCCATGTAAAGGCGCTTTATAGACCATGCGCTTTAGTGCAGTTCTGTACTGCTGCTGGACCTCAGACTTTTGGAGGTGGGACACGTCTCTATGTTTTTTATAAATAACGCCTTTGAGAGGAGATTGGATCAGGAAAGAAAAGGCTGATCATCAAACTTCAGGCCAGTGTTCAGGAACCATTCACCCAGGAGAACTGTGAGCAAAGCCACGGGAGAAGTCAACGAGCTCAGAGTCCAAAATCAAGCACGAGCTTCATGTGATGACATCATGATGTCACAGGACTGGATTGTGACATCACATTAGAAAATGGTGCTGGGATGACATCATAGCAATACGAATAAGCATAAGCCGCTCAAATTTACCGAGCTGAAGCCCTGAAGATGTGCGTGTGCTTGACAGCTTAATGGCCGATGTTTATTACAGGTGGAGTGTAGCTGCTGCCCAGGGAGTTGGAGTCAGGAGTGGAGGAGGACAAAGCTTGCCTGCCAGGAGTGGAAGAAGAAAAGAGAAACAACTTTTTACTGTTTATTGTCTAAGAAAGACGTCTGTACGAGGTGTCTGTGTGAAAGCAGATGGCCATTTGTGTGGTTGTGTCAATTGGAGGACAGCTAAGTCAAGTCCATCACTCACGGTGACACTCTGAGACACCTGATACAGTGCCTTTCTCCGCTAGCCCACTATCCCATTTTCAAGCATATAATAATGTGGTGGAATAAAAACACGGGTTCAAGAACAAAATGTTGGAGAGTCAGCCGTTTGAGAAAATGAACTGTGGGTAAAATAACAGGCACCCAAGGGTGCAGGAAGAATCCAGCGGGCTGCCACAAAGGTGACGCGTTCTCAGAGTGAGTGCTGTGCCCAGGTGGGTGACCATCTTCTGAACCTCTCCGGCTCTTCTGCTCTTCCTAGATGCCATTCAGGATAGTTGTTGAATCTCATGTTATGGGTGCCAAGCGCTCCAATGACAACTGGCACAGTTCTGGCCTTTGTGTTCAACATCCAGTTGATGTCTGTCTCCACATCTTCTCCGCTTCCTTTGTGAGAAGGTTAGCATGTCCTGGTTTAGCAACATCAGCGAGAAGGCAGGTCTTCACCTTTCTGTTGTGGAGCACTAGATCTGGTCAGGGACCGGTCTGCGTTGACAGCCACGTCACACATGATGGTCACGTCACCGATGGACGTGACACCTTGTGGCTTGTACTCGTCCCAGAGATCAGGTACTTCATGGCACATCTACCAGTGCAGATTGTTAGCCACTTTGTGATGCCTGTGCAGGTATTTGGTAGGCGTTGACACATTATTATTATTATTATTATTATTATTATTATTATAAATAAATGCATTATAATTATTATCGCTGGTTGAAGTCTGCTCATTGAACACATTTTATTTATTCCTCAGTCCTCACCAGTCTGTCGGCCTCTTCCATGGTCCAACGCCGTCTGATGTGCTACACTCACTCAGCCGTCTGACAAGTGGAGTGGCATGTGTGCCACCTGCTGGCACTTCAGTAGTGAGTCCTGGAAACGGCAGCAAAACAAGAAGAAGAAGAAGACATAAAGATGAAGCTTGCTATGGGCTCTCACACTGACAAGTTGGCTTAAACAGTCCGTGTCTGTGTGTACACACAGTGGGCCCTGTGGTGGACTGGCGCCCCCTACAGGGCTGATTACTGCCTTACTGCCGAGGACAGACCTCAACTCCTTAACCTCCAATAATTGGATTAAAGGATGGATGGATGAATAGATGTCAAGCACAGCTGGGAAAGGTGAGGAGAGCAAATAAACAGATTAAGTGATGAATGGATGGAAGGACAGATGAGAGGTTGGATGGATATAAGAAGAGAAGGGGGTGAAAAAATGGATGAATGAAGTGATAGACAGAAGGAAGCAGTTATGGGATAAGAAGAGCACCTGTGGACTGAGTGGTGACTGCCTGTGAAGCCCCTTCAGTCTTATTATTTCAATCGAGGCTGAGGACCCCCTAATTCTCACCTTGTGACCCTGGAATGTCACCATTGGCACTCGACTGCTTTGATTGTATCTTGTTAATTGGACTAAGTGCCCTGTGATGGTTCCAGTTCTGTAATGCACTACACTAAAACTCTTGATCCAAATTAAACCCTCTGGTGGACTGGTGTCTTGTCCAGGGTTTGTTCCTGTCTTAAGCCCTCTGCTGCCCAAGTAGGCTGCAGCCCCCCCAAAAGCTTGGACTGGATCAAAAAGGTTGTATTTGACAATACTGCGTGGTCGCCTCACTGCTCCAGAAGATCGGGTTCAAATCCCAGCTTGGTTACTTCCCTTATGGAATTTCTGTGTTCTCCTTGAGCCCTTGTGGGCTTCACTCCAGGTCCTCTGGTTTCCACCCACATGTTAATGAAGTGCACTTTAAGGCCAATTGCTGATCCCAAACTGGCCCAGAATTAGTAAGTGTAGCTTGTGATGGACTGGAGCCCCCTATGGGACTGATCCTGGTTTTCACCCAGTGCAACGTTGAGAAGGTTAGGTCTTATATTAATGCAGTGCGTCCACTTCACCGCTCCAGGACATCAGGTTCAACCCCAGGCTGATCATGGTCTGTGTGGAGTGTCTGTGATTTTCTTGTAGTTTTCCCATCAGGTTCCTTGGTCTTCTACTCTCACGTGAAACAAACGTGAGCGCTGGTCCGGGATGAGCAAATGCGACGGACTGGCGCCCCCTACAGGCCAACCGTGCGGTGTCTATAAAGTTTGCATTTCTCCTAATTTAATTCAGTCATGACCACACCAAAACCAAGTAGAAACGAACATTTGCCCAGTTTATCCCATTCATAACTGATGTCCTCATTTCTACGACAACATCAATGACGTTCCTGGTCTTACTTAAACACTTTAAAACATTTCCATTAAATGCCAGTTTCATGGTTTTGATTTTAAGCACAATATGCATTGTATCGTATGTTTTTATTCAATTGTCTTAAATGTACTTTTAGTCATATTTGTGTTTTTTATGTTGTTATGTTCTTATTTTTACTGCGATATGCGTTTGAATTTCCCCTTGCAGATTAATAAAAACAATCAAAGGCCAAAGTAAAGAAATGCGGCGAAACAAGATCGGAATTGGAGTTGTGCGGGCGTCTGACCACAAGGTGGAGCCATTGGTAAAGAAATGAGCCACCAGAAGCCAGCGAGGATGAAGGCAGAGGCTGCACTACCACTCGGGGGCTTCTTTCTTTCTTTCTTTCTTTCTTTCTTTCTTTCTTTCTTTCTTTCTTTCTTTCTTTCTTTCTTTCTTTCTTTCTTTCTTTCTTTCTTTCTTTCTTTTTATGTATTTGCTTTTATTTTAAACACCTAAAAATAATATTTAAAATATGCTAAAAACATCCTAAAAACATTAGTTCTGCGGACATAATCCTGCTTCTTTCTAACCTGTGTATCCAGTTTGGGGTCTCTAGCAGTAGATGCCAGTCCGAGCAGCACGGGGCACAAGGCTGGAAGCACTGCAGGACACAATCACACACGTGCCTATTTTGAAATGCTGGCAGAAAATGGGGACGTGTGGAGGAAAACCCACCCAGATATGGGTAGAATGTGGATACTCCACACAGGCAGGGACTGAGGAAGTGTGAGGTGCCAGTGCCAAGTAAGTCTGGGACTGCCAAAATACACACACATCCAGCAGGTAGTGCTGGCTCTTCATCGGGCACTGGCATTTTCTTCAGGTGCTCCCATGCCACAGTCCATAGGCGTGATGCTGGTGCCACTGGGAGTTCTGAAATCTGATGCTAGGCTAGGCTTCAGCTCCCCAAGCAAGAGGTGATAAGAAACACTGAAGTAAGGAAGCAGGTGCCCAGCCATCACAGCGTGGCAGGTCTGACTGGCAAACACGGGCAGCTGTGATGTGTTAGAAATCGGCTCAGACACTGAGGTGCCCGTTCTAACAACTCGCCCGCTCATATTCATTACTGCAGTTTGCTCCATTTTGGATGTCCACTCAGTCCTTTATACCTGGCTGTTCATTATGGGATGTCCACAGACCTTCTGTTAACGGAGCTAAGGGAGCGCAGGGCTTGTTTGTCAAAAATCAAAGCAAATCCTCCGAGTTCAGATTTTATAAACAAATGTTTGTTTTATTTCCATTTCTTTATATTACAGTATTTTTTTTAATCTGTCAATTTTCATATTTTTGGAAGAAACAGATAAAGACAGGATCAGGGAGATTAGCAGGTAGACATGAGCGGGGTCAGCCGAGCTCATTAGTTTGAAATTCTAATCCTCCATTTATTTTGGCCTAACTCAAAGAAGCCAAGGATTGGACGTGGACCCCCTAAACCACTCGGTCAAGAGTCATTTTTGGGGGGAGAGACTAGGGAACTGTGCCAGGAAGAGAGCTGAAGAGACCACGAGGGTGCAGAGTCAGCATCGGAAATCCAACCCAGAAGAGCACTTTTATCCAATGGGATACTCCTGGAGTCACTGGAGCACTGAGGTCGGTGTGAAAGGAGCTATATAGAAAGAAAGAAAGAAAGAAAGAAAGAAAGAAAGAAAGAAAGAAAGAAAGAAAGAAAGAAAGAAAGAAAGAATCCTGACACATCTGGATAAAAAAGACACACATGTCAGGATGCTATTCATAGACTTTAGCTCTGCCTTCAACACAATCATCTCTCCAAAGCTGGTTGTAAAACTGAGCAGGTTGGGCCTGAACACCACCCTCTGCAATTGGATCCTAGACGTCTTGACAGAGAGGCCCCAGTCAGTTCAGATGGGCTACAACACTTCCAGCATCATCACCCTGAGCATTGGAGCGCCACGGGGCAGTGTGCTTAGTCCACTACTCTTCACCCTGCTGACTCACGACTGCACAGCCACGCACAACACCAACCACATCATCAAGTTCGCGGATGACATGACGGTGCTGGGACTGATAAGCAGGGAGGATGAAACAGCATACAGAGATGAGGTGGAATGGCTGTCTTCATGGTGTGAAGACAACAATCTACCTCTCAGTGTCAACAAGACAAAAGAGATAATTGTGAACTTCAGAAAATCACATCCTGCCCACATCCCACTCAGCATCAATGGTTTAGATGTGGAGACTGTTAGGAGTACCAAGTTCCTCAGTGTGAACATAACAGAGGAACTTACGTGGACACATAACACCTCATCACTAATCAAGAAAGCCCAGCAGAGACTACACTTTCTGAGGAGGCTGAAGTGAGCAAGTCTTCCCCCTGCCATTCCTCACCATGTTCTACAGAGGCACCATTGAGAGTGTCCTGACCAGCTGCATCACTGTCTGGTATGGCAACTGCAACATATCTGACCACAAAGGATAGTGAAGACAGCAGAGAACATTACTGGGGTGCCTCTCCCTTCACTAAAGGACATATTTTACAAACGCAGTGTCCGTAAGGCCTGCAGCATTGAGCAGGACCCCCTTACACCCCTCACATGGACTTTTCATACTTCTGCCATCCAAGAGAAGATACTGCAGCATCAGAGACAGATCTGCCAGGCTGCAGGAGAGTTTTTACCCCCAAGCTGTTAGACTCCTTAACACCAGGCTGCCCCCTGGGATCTTCCACACGGCCTCAACCACCTCGAAAAACAGAACTTTTATACATGCAGGCCACTGTCCTGTAAAGACGAGAGTGCGGGGAGAGAAGAACTGAAATTGTCATACTGACCTTGAAGGATCTGACACTCTTGATATCCTTCTGCTGTGAAACATTCTGACCTGTCATTGTTTACATGTCTTCAACAACTATTATCATACACTGATCATTTCTGTATTATCTATATCTATTATTTACTGATTATTATTACTATTATTTATTACTTATTATTTATTTATTATATTACATATTTATTGACTATATTTATGTATCGAGATTGCATAATACCATACATTGCATCAATGTTCATATTTCTTACTACACGTCAATATTGCTGCTATTTCCTTGTCTTGTCTTGTTTGTGTTTTAATTTTAAATCTTAATTTAAATTTTTAATTTTAATTTTTATGTGCACTTCATGTTGTTACACTGTGGACCCTGAGCTTCGCAATTTTGTCTATCTGTATACTTGTATGTGGTTGAGATGACAACAAAGTTCACTTTGACTTAGAAAGAAAGAAAGAAAGAAAGAAAGAAAGAAAGAAAGAAAGAAAGAAAGAAAGAAAGAAAGATTGGTGCTGATTTCCGTGCGATCTTTATAATAACATTTTATTGTAAGGAGCAGAAGCTTCATTCCATATGATGGCTGTGACAGATTAAGGTCTCCGTGACCCCTTGAACCCTCAGACTAGACGTCAGACACCAGATAAAAGTCCAAATAATAGTTTATTATTATTATTAATAATAATAATAATAATAATAAATGTGCACAAAGCACCCTCCACTCCAAAATACTCAAATAATAATAATAATTCCAATAAACAATAACCAATCCTCCACTCCCAGACGCGTTGCCACCCTTCCACCCAGCTCAGCTCAACATCTGGGATTTCCCATCGTCCTTTTATATTCCCTGACCCGGAAGTGTTTCCCATCTTACTTCCAGGTCAGATAAAAAGTCCTTCTCTTCAACCCGGAAACACGACGTTCCCTCTGGTCATATGATTAGGACGTGCTTCCAGGTTATAGGGCACGTATAAGTCCTTGAGCCTCCCTGCAGCGTCCTCTGGTGGGCCCCACGGTGTCCAGCAGGGTTGGGAATAAAAACTCCATTGTCCATAATTCCCTGCTGGTCTTCGGAGCACTTCCATGCTACAGGGAGGGCTCCATCTAGCAGTCTGGGGGTATTGGCCGGGGTAAATGGCTAGCCATCCCTCATATGGCTTTCTCAGTGATAACCCAACAACAGCTGCTGGGGATCCAGAAAGTCACTTACTTGTGTTGTAGATCTCATGTTCCATTGTGACCCCTCAATCTACACGCAGTGACCCTTCATAACAAAGTGCACATGCGTGAGCAGAAGGGTTTGGAACTGAACTCAGTTCTGATTGCTCCTGACTCTTCATTCAGCACTGTACTGAAGCCCCTGCACCAGCAATTCCATCTTTGAGTCTTCTTGGCAGGGATCTACAAGCTTTGCACACTTGGGGTTGGCCAGTGGATCCCGTTCTCCTTGGCAGATGCTGTCAAGCTTCACTAGCCATCCTCTACTTGTGTGTCAGGGACGTGGTCATTTCAGGGGGATGAGACAGTTAATGGCGATGATAATTGTGTCTTTGATCAATCATAAATTTCATTTTGTGTCCCGGTCCCGCCTGTGCCCTTTACCGTATTTTAGGTCGTTTGACAGACGCTTCCAGCTGCACTCCCATCACACTACAGCTGATGGCAGAAGTGAGGCCCACGGGCTCGGCACTCGGCTCTGATTCACATCTGGAGGCCCAGCATGAGAGCGCGGCGCGTACAATTTGCGGCTATGTATAGCTTCACTAGTTTATCCTGGCATATTTAATTACAGACACAACTCTACTGAGATGTCACGACGATTCATTTTGGAATACAAAATACACTCCTTCTGTAAAGTGTCTTGGAGGTGAGCGTGTGCAGATGAGGGCATGAAGATGGAGAATAAGCCCAACATCCCGAGGAGCAGACCCACTTTTTGAGCTTGTCATCATAATGGCTTGTGACCAGACAATGACCAGTCCTTTCCTTCCATTATGATTATCGATTGGCTGGGGCAGCAGAGCCACACCTCATCACAACTGGACGCCACTTCTGTCTGCAGCTGGAGCTCTCAGGTACCCTAAGTGCCCACCAGGGTCTCCTTCAGTATATATGGAGAGAGAGAGTATATCCAGTCCTGCGCTGGCCTTGTTAGGGACCGGCCATATCTCAAATTGGCCGTGTGTCGGTCACAAAGAGTGCAGGTCACTTCGATTGAGGCCCGCGGGGCCTGGTGTGTGCCACACACAGTTTAACTGCTGCTATGGAGGGCCACAAACCGGCCACATGTCAGGTCTGCGTAAGGCAGTGTTTCTCTACCACGAGATCGTGCCACCAGTGGGTCTTGTGATGAGGTCGTTGGTTCGAGAGTGGGCCGCAGTTGGTCACCTAAGTGATCGGCTGTGCTGTGCAATGTGTTTCTCCATTTCTAAGTGAGCTTGTAATCACCAAAGGGGTGCTTTGCAATCGCTGCCAGTGGGTCGTCAATGAATTTAAAAAAGCAAAACTGGGGTGCAGGACCACAAAGGTGTAAGGAATGTGGCACTGCCCAAATATGTCAGAGCAGCGCTGATGAGAACAAACCTGAAAGGGTCACCCAAGAGTCAGAGACCCTATGTAATACGATCATCATCATCATCATCACAATTGTCTGACTGTGGCTGCTTTGGCAGTTTCTACAAGTTTATCATCTGTGGCTTTCCTCTGAACCTCAGCCCTAAGTACAAATTGCCTCAACTCAGTCGGCTGTACATTGGTGTACGACTGTAAATATCTATACATATATGTGTATTAAACTTATTGTAATAGATAAGAGAGATCCTCAGCACAAAGAATTGGGGTGCCAACCCGGCAGACGCCATTTAATGAAGACAAAAATGAGATGAAAATGGAAAAACAAGGCAATGATGCAAAATCGCGGCCACAGCCATTCACAAGACGTCAGCAAAGACTTCTGATTAGGAGTTCTGTCTCTGATGGTCGTCGGCCTGATTAGTGCTTCCAATTCCGGTGGTCTTCAGGGAGGGGCTTTTCATTCTGGACCGGAAATTCCAGCTGTCATCTCATAGAGCTGCAGAGGGAAAAGGAGATTAAAAGTAGCAATGGCACCTCCTCTTGTCTCAGGGTGGTATTGCTTACCTGATGTGAGCCACAAAGACGTCCTCTGCTCGCATGTGTGTGTCAAGGAGTATTAAATGTTGTAACTTCAAGTAACTTATAGCTACAGGGTGGCACAATTGTGGATCCTTGGGGTTTGGGATGTACTATAAAAGTGCTGTAAATCCCCCAGGCCACTAGCTGGCAGCAGGAGAGACCTGCTGCCGGTATGCAGGTTACTGCAAGGGCTCATGGGAGTTGTAGTTTTAGCTGTGATCCAACAGTGCTCTTCATTAAAGGACTTACGAGAGCCTCCATGAGCTGAAAAGGTGATTAAAAGGTTAGGGTGGACATGGCAGATCTTGTGAGGAAAGGTGGAATGAAAGTTACTTGAAGGGTGGTTGGGCTTGGGTGAGCATGAAAGTTCAAAGGGTCGATGTTATTATGGTCTGTGTCAACCAGTCCAAGATGAGCATTAGGCATAAAGAAGTAAAATGAAGGAAGCGTGGCCAACAAGGCTGAGGCCTGCTGGTTCAAACTCAGCTTTAGCTCTCCTGGGAGAAAAGGATAATGGAACGTGAAATGGTGAGACGTGTGTGAGTGGGTGGTCCTACAGATTGTGTGGAACAGGTAGGAGTGCTAAAGAATATAATGGGAAGAACAGAAATAATCAGAGCACATGATTTTAGGAGTAAAGTAGGAATCACATAGTGTGTATAATTTTCATTTAAACAGGTTTAGAAGGTCCAATCTTAAAATGCTGCGTCTGTCTGGCATACACTCCGGCACAGCAGGGGGCAGTAGTGCCACTTCCTGTGGGATGCCAGCTACCATAAACACAAGAAGAAGAAGAAGAAGAAGAAGAAGCAGACAATCAGGAGATCTGGAAGAGGAGTAGAGGCCGTGGCTCACCTGATGATGATGAGGAGGAGGAGGAAGAGGAGGAGGTGGCACCCAGTACCTAGATAGATAGATAGATAGATAGATAGATAGATAGATAGATAGATAGATAAAGCACAATATATGCGATAAATAGTTGGATAGAACTTTACTGGTCTGCTCTTGCCGAAGAAGCAAGGCACTATATATATATTAGCCTTCCTGTCACAGCCCCCTTTTAGCATTCACTGTTGTCAGCTTTGGGGTACAATTTAAAGGGCAAACTCTACAGAAAAGGGTGAATTAAAAATAAAATAGCAAAGAAACAATACTTAAGACAATTAATTAAAACAATTAAAGATAATTTAAAAAGACACATATACAATACAATTTATTTTTGGACAGCCCAAAATCACATAAGAAGTGCCGCAATGGGCTTTAATAGGCCCCGCCTCTTGACAGCCCCCCAGCCTCGACTCTCTAAGAAGACAAAAAAAAAAAAAAACTCCCAAAAAATCCTTGTAGGGAAAAAATGGCAGAAAGCTCAGGAAAGGCAGTTCAGAGAGAGACCCCTTTCCAGGTAGGCTGGGCGTGCAGTGGGTGTCAAAAAGAAGGGGGTCAATACAAGACAAGACACAGAACAGATCAAATCCTCTTATACTTTCAAATGTCATGGACTGAGAGCATAAACAACAACAACTCACTAAACAATGAGCTCAGTTTAAAGCCCGCATGAAGCACTTCTTGTGAATTTGGGCGCAGGCCTGAGGACCGCTGGTGCTGAAACGGAGCCCGTCGCCCTGTAATTCCTATCCGATTTGGTTCATTCTTGTATAGCGCCCTTCACTGAGCGCAGGCTCGAGAAAAGGCGATTACAGACTTTACCATAAAAATACAGGATTACTAAACTCAGTTTTAAAAGCTCATTTATCTTACTTTTAAATGATAAACTAAACTGAAAACTTGAGTAATTAAAACAAACGCTTGTACTGTACAAGAATGAATAAACCGAATGGATTTACGTGTGATTCTCGGGCCTTGACAAGAATTTCCGTTTATTTCATCTATTTTTATTACGTTCTAATCGAGATGGCGATCTCTAATGAAACTGCTCGCACTTCACCGGCCTCCTGTTTTAAGCCAATCCCAAATCTCCGCTCGCCCTCCCCTCAGAATCCCGCGCACCGCCGAGTGACAGGAAGGTGACGCGCCCTCTAAAGCGGCTCTCTTTAAGACCCAGCAGACGACCCGTCGTCCACGCAGGCCCCGCGCGGCAGGGCCGTCTGCTGCTTCCATTTATGTAGTTTCGGGAGGATGAACCAGCGCCGCTCCATTAATAGCAAACAGGCGAGGGACGGAGCTGCCAATCCGGCGTCGCTTTGAGTAAAACGTGGGAGCTCCCCGAGAGGCTGCGGCGGAGGTCGGAGCGAACGAGCGAGCGAGTGAGTGAGTCTGTCCGTGGAAGCTGAGCCTCGGCAGTCATGAAGGCGGACGGCAAAGCGGAGGGCATCGAGAGATTCATCAGCCCGGGCAAAGGCAGGGGGCTGCGGGCGCTGAAGGAGTTTAAAGTTGGAGATCTCGTCTTCGCGTGCCCGGCGTACACGTACGTGTTGACTGTCAACGAGCGGGGCAACCACTGCGAATTCTGCTTCGCCAGGTACGTAACTTTCCGTCCGCTCCGCTCTGCTCTGCTCTGCCATGCCGCATACTGCGGAGGTGCTCGCTGGGCTGGAGGAAGTCATCGGCCGGGGAGGGATGGGCTTCCTGTGTGGGGACCCGAGATGCGGCGGCGACTGTTTTCGTCGAGTCAAACTTTTTTCTTTCTTCTTTTATTTTTTTAATGTTACTTTGCTGTGTGAGTTATTGCTTGTCGCGCTGTTGAGCAAGTCGGCTGAGCCACCTGCTCGGGGACCGGCCAGTGGCGGGGGTCCAAATGAAACGTGGATTCACACATTGGGGTCTGCAGCGAGAGGCAGCTGCTGCTGCTTAATCTGACAGAAGAAACAAAATAAAAATGCGACGAGACGGGGTGTGAGGTGGGCTACGCAAGAAGTGGCTGTCATCGGTCTGCGGGGGGCCGTCAGATACCCCAAAAACACAAACGGTGCTAAGGCTACTTGTAACGTAAAACATCACAAACGTCCACTGATGGCGTCGGTTTGGGTGCCAGGCCAGGGCCAACCCTGGACGGGGCGCACGTGGCCATTTAAAGACAGTGGCACTCTGTGGGTGGGAGACACACAAGAACCTGAGGAGTAGAGGCCGAGTACACACAGGACAGCAACCAGTGGTGGCATTCATGGCTACATTCTCCACTGGACACTACAGGCCTTTTGAAAAAGTAAATGCACTCCACAGTCGTCTTTTCTTTTGTATTATAATATGCGTCTTGTATCCAAATTTGATCTTCATATAGTTGAACATTATCAATAAGTAAAGGTGATGTCACAGGCCGGCAGGCACAGCGACCGACATAGTGCTTAAAACTTTGGACTTTGTGGGTTGAAATCCCACCGCTGACACCACTGTGTGACCCTGAGTAGGTCCCGTCACCTGCCCGTGCTCCAACTGGAGATACCGAGGTAAATGTTACTGAGTGTTTATGTCAGATGTCTCAAGTACACCTTGGATTACGATGTCACCCAAATTAAAATTCATAATAAGTTATAGTTATGGGGGAGAAAAAGAGAAATGGACTTTGCAGTAATTTATTTAATGAAAGGTGAACAGATGTGCCATTTCTGTCTGTGGAAATCACAAGTCCACCCTTGGCTCTAACCGCAGGTGGGGCTCCCCTTGTACCGTCGGCTGTCTCTGACATCGTCAATGTATCCTGTGATGTTTGAGGGGCGTCTTGCGTGCACAGCTTGTCACAAATCCCTCCTGCCAACAGCATCTCACGTCTGAGCTTTGTCCTGGCCATTCCTGAGCCCCCTTTTCTTCCTGTTCATTCAATCCTTGGTGGGTTTACTGCCACGTTCAGGGATGTAAGACCCACGTTTAGTTGCGTTTTGGTCTTCTGACAGGTTGCATCAAACGGTGTGAGACCATGAAGAATTCCTAGTGAGTTCTATGATGGGGAGTCATGATGCAGTGAAGAAGCCCCAAAGCAGCACACTTCCACCACCGGCCCTTCCAGTTACTATCAGGGTCTTCCACTTAGTTACTGGGCAACAATCAACTACAGTACTTATCTACAGGAAATCATTTCCTCGTCTGTTCCACAAGTCCTGGCTCCTTCCTAGATGTCCTTAAGCACACTTTAGTCCTACCCTGATGTTCTTTCTGGTTTTCTCCTTGCACTCCTCCCATGTGCCTCACTTATGCAGCTAATGGTAGACCCCTGCACTTTGACAGCAACAGTGGCAAGAGCTACCTGGAGGTCCCAAGATGAAATTCTGGGCTTCTTGGAGACATCTTTCAGTAGCTTGACCTCTGGCTCGGCTTTCTCGGTTACTTGGCCAGGACAAGTTGGCGACTGAGTGAATTCCTCTCTACTTGCAGATGATCTTCTGGACAGTAGGGTGGGGAGATCTTTGGAAATCCCTTCTGAGACTCGTAGGCATCTTTAGCCTTCTTTCTGAAGGCCTCCAAGAGGTCCTTTGATTGGTTTGAGGGGTGCGTTATCGACATGCTACAAACTTCATGCTTAAATAAGAGCAGAGGTTCAGACACGATCCTCTCTGCTGAGGTTGTTGTCATTGGCACCTGATTCTGATTTGTGGTATTTAAGGTAGCGAGAAATGGAGGCCTTCACACACACACACACACACACACATGCAACATTTGTGTTTATTGAAATTGTGCAGAGGACTACAAATGACCCAAAACACATTGTGTGGTGACCGCAGTGAGTGTGCGTGTGACGACGACAACAATAGCAAGGACAGTAAAGTGGCCGGACATCGGGAATCCTCATTTGCAACCTTTTGGTTTCAAAAACTGTCATGTGGCATCTGAATGGTAAAAGTACCCCAGAATACTGGAAGAACCCCCCCAAAATAAAAGGCAGTCGTATAGATCAGTATTTCCCAGCCACAGCTGACCCCCGGATGAAAGTCTGACCACCAACCCCAACGGCTCTGACGATTGCACTCGATTCACAGCGGCAGCGTCGCAAAAGGATGGCGACCAATCCTGAAAGTCCTCGCCGCTAACACTCTGGTGATCACACGGGTACCCCCCAGGTTTGACTATCGCGTGTGATTCACTGAGGGGCAGGACAATGGGTCACAAACACACTGGCATGTGAAAAACTGGATCATGACACCACAAAGGGTGGTGTAATAACGCACCCCCAGCTCTCACTGTAAAACAGTCGGGCCGCATTGTCCGCGCCTTCCCAGCCTCCCACGTGTCCCGTTACGCCTTTCTCTTTCAGAGCACAGGACGACATTTTGTTTTCTAAGTGGGTACAGCTTTATTATGTCAAATGTCAGTGGGTGGAACACGTGTGGCGCGAGTGCCAGACTGAACGGGCATGTGTATGATTGAGTTGTCACCTGAGCGGAATTTCTCAAAATGGTGCCCAGACTTCGTTATTCTAGTGGATGCATGCCAGCTGTAGTGTAAGGCGCTTGGATTAGGCGCGACTTGTCCACAGACGCCTTGACCACCTGCTTGTGTCAACTCATCATTTTCAGTGGAATCTTTTTTTTTTTTTGTAATGTAAGAAGGGGCTCTTTAATATTTTAAAATTCATCTGAATCTGTCAAACAGCCTAATTTAAACCAAAGGCACCTAACACAATTTGGGGTTGCATTGGCCAGCGCCAGCCTTGGGCACAGTGCAGGAGCCAACTCTGGGTGGGCTGCAAGTCTACTGGAGGGCCCAGTCACACACAGAGTTTAAAGTCACCAGCTAACCCATCAAGTGTGTCTTTGGCATTTGGAGAAAAGCTCACATGGACACTGGGAGAGCAAGCGAGTGTGCAAATCCTAAAGATACCCAGCCGGGGCCATCAGTCGCTATTGCAGATGGTTGTTAGACATGTTAAGGAAGGTTGGCACATTGGTGTAGCTGCTACTGCAATTGTCTCACACTTCAGGGACCCGGGTTTAAATACCGGCCTGGTCCCGTCCGTGTGCACTTTGTATTTCTTCTTTGTTTTCATCAGCAGGTGTGTAGATGTAGTAGCTGTGGGACCCGTGGTAGACTGGCATCCCCTCCAGGGTGGGCTCCTTCCCTGAACCAAGGCCACTGACGGACCTTGCAGCAACTGACAACCCTTCAGTGCAAAGCAGAAAGTCGTTTAAGAAGTGGCAGGGCTGGTGGCTGGAAGTTCATTCGTGTGTTGAAGGCAATTTCAGTGCATAACGGGCAAAGTGGGGCACAGACCAGGAAGAAATGAGCTTAAGGGCAGGAGCCATATTGTCCTGATGTGGTCACAATCTTGGGAAAAAAAGGTTAAAGTTATATTTATAAAATGTCGGCGCACCAGGCAGGGTCTCCAAAGGGCTGAGGCAGCAGATCCTGGCATTTTGCTCGTCCGTGTTTGTTCAGACATGAATATGAGATTACCCCGTAGGTTTGACTGGGCATGACTGTGGCACGTCTTTTCCTGCCAGGCCCATTGGGGAATGCGTGATTAGAAAGACGTCAGCGAGACGTGCCTCGGCTTTGTCACGTAGGCAGAGCCTCCGGTCCACTTGAGCTCACAAATGGACGCTAAAGAGGAGATTTCAATGTAAAAACGAAAAACAAAGAAGCAGAAATTGACAAAAGCAGCAAGGCCACCAATTTAGGAAGAAGTCGGGGGGTTTATGTGATTTCTACAGCCCTCGTTCATACAGCGTGCCCATTGCTGGCCCAGAGTTCATTGTTTTTCCGTACCCTCCGATGGCCTGGCTGACCTGTCCATCGTCAAGGCAGCCTAATTCTGTTCAGGCATGTTGGGAGTTGCGGTCCGTCTGTCAGTCTCTGAAGAATCAGCTCACATGATCCCTCACGCCTGACAAACTTGAGCCTCAAAGTCTGCATTTTTCGACATGTCAATAAACTTTGGGACCATCCCACTCCCTGGCAGCAGGCTGGAAAACACGCCACCGAGTGATGTACTCACAATTTTTGAGTCCGTTTTGACAAACCACATGGGAAGCTTGCAAGTCGGGCTGAAATCCCGTAGCATACGGCCAGGCATGACTGCCATGGTTTACACTTGGAGGTGCCACCTGATCGCTGTATGGCCCGTTTCTGGGGCTGTGGGAATGCAGTGGAGCACCTGGAGAGGATCCACAGCGACTTTGTGATTCACGACCAGGTGCAGGTGTTGCTTGGTTCTTGTAGGACTGGCTCTGGGCCCCATATTCCTAAACTTCTTTTTAATGGTGGCCTCACATCTGGATGAGATGAGGTTTGAATTGCAGCGGGGGCACTGAGTGTGCGGAGTTTGCACCATTCACCTTCTATATCCAGGTGGTGGGCAGAATTGATGAAGAAGGCTAATAGTGAGTGAGCGTGAATGCTGAATGGACTGGTGGGCCGTCCAGGTTCGGCTCCTACCTTACACTCGGTACTGCTGAGATAGCTGGACTTCGGTGGATGCATCAAGGTAGGATTCCCACACCTCTCGAGTCCTGTCTTCAAACTTGGAGTTTGCCCCTTTTCCTTGTGCCCCGTGGGCCCTTTCTGGGTGCTCCAGTGTTTTCTGCCATCCCAAAAAGATGCCACATAGCACTTGAAAATGATACTGTGGTGGGCAGAAGTGTTCTTTGCATCCCACCCAGGGTTGGGTCTGGTTGTGCACGTGAACTCTGCATTGCATTGGATCCAGCTGGTACTGAAAATGGGTGGAAGACCCCCTGTTCGTCATTTTGGCTCCCCTTGCCTCCTTTCTTTTAATTCCAGTTTGTGGAAGAGATGAGTGAATTTTGCTTTTGATCCTGCCAGCCTGATTCCACCTTAAACGCACACCCATAATTCACTTGTTTAACAGGATGGGTTGTCATTTATGATCACAAGCTCCATATGAAGACCAGGTTTTGTTGTCCCCAGATCCCAGCGGCCGTGACGCCATACTGTTACCGCTGGGATGTGCGCCGCTTCCAAACAGGCGTCCTTGCTTCGTTTCCCTGGATACCAAGTCTTCCAGCGCTGGGATAAGTTAATCAGCAGGAAGTGATAATTATCTCCGAAAATGATCCTTATTTAATTGTAGACTCTTGCTTTGTTTTCTGGGCGGCTTGCGCTGACTGGAAGCTGAAATCACACAGTCGGAGACGTCAATCCGTATTCAGGTGGTGGGCCCCCTTTTAACACAAGGGCAGCAGCTGAGGACACAAACATCTCTGTGCCCCCCCACCCCGCTCTCTTTGCAGCTGTCCTCGTGGATTGTTACTAAAATAGCCGCCTGGCCGTCTCATGGAAGCAGCATGAGGGTTCTCAGCGGCTCCGGCCCCCTCACCTGTTTGCTCCAAATGGCGTTGCGTTGAACGAGTTCACAAGGTGTGGGACCTGAGCCTGAAGGCAAACTGCAAATGCTTCTTTGTAAGGGTGCCTCGGTGAAGGGGGCCGAGGGCAGGTTCAGCTTCATCGTTGTGATTGATGCATGACCTACAAGTGAACCTGGCCAGTGCCACCATTTTCACAGCAGCTTTGGCTGGGACCACAGTAATACCGAAACAGCCCTTCTTTTATTCATAGTAGCCTTCCATCCACACTGAAGTGGTCCTGTCGAGTAGTCAAAGCTGATCTCCAAAGTGGTGAAGTTTGGAAACTCCACGTCTCACATGGCAGTGAGGATGGGCAAGAATGAAGCTTTTCAAAGGTGCCAATGTCTGATAGTGTTCAGTGATGATTTGATTCTTTCAAACTGCCCGTCTAAGTGAGTCGATTCTTTTGATTCACCCATAGGTTCCAGAGCTGGTGGCAGGTGAGAGTCTTTCAGCCATGGTGGGATGGGATAGCCCCCCCTGGAAGAGTCACAGTGATGTAAATAAATTGTAGAGCCGCCAAACTGAAGTTTTAATGATAAATTGCATATACAGGGGGTGCACTTCAGATGAGCTGTGATACCCCCTTCCTCCCCAAAACCTACCCCTGGGGCGGAACCCTGGGATGAGGAGACTTCCACAATTCCACGTTGTCTTGTCTTTATGGCAGCAAAAGATGTTCCAAGTCTATGATGAAAAAATCTTGGCCAGGCTACAAATCACAGTCCACTTAAATGGCAAAGCGCCCACCATGTTGTCTTTGATGGCGCTCTTCAAGTAAAAACGCGAGTGCGGGATCCTAGTGGAGAAGGTTCTGCCTTTGTGTTGAGTGAGTACAACGCGACGTATTTCACAAACTGTCACAGTCTGAGAAGCGAGTGAACGAGAATCGTGCAACTCGCTGGCTGGTAATGAAGAAGTTCGTACCCGAAGGAATCCATGAATGAGGGAATCGTGTGACTCGTTCCAGAGTGATGATTTGGTTTGAGAATGAAGTGCATGAAAAACATGCGACCCCAAAAGAGAAGAAAGGGAACAAGAATCGAGCGACTGGTTTACAGGTAATGGCTCCGCCAGAGATTTCCATGAGCGAGAATTGGGCGACTTCTCAGTTCGAGAATCGTGCGACAATTTGGTTTCAGAATCGACTGAATCTGAATGGTGTGACCCGATGGCAAGCATCATCACAAAAGGTGTGAGCAGAATGACTTTGTCTTTTAAAAATTTGGGTCTTAGCGGTAATGTGAGGGTTGCCTGCTGTACCCGTTTGTTAATCGTAAACTGTAAACATGGACTCTTTCACTTTTATTCTTATTTTTTGATTTGCAGAAAGGAGGGTCTTTCCAAGTGTGGCAAGTGCAAGCAAGCCTTCTACTGCAACGTCAACTGTCAGGTAAGAGAGCCGACACTCCAGCGTTCAGTTAGACTTTAAGTGGACCTTCTGATCCTGGATTGGACTAACCTGGTTTGCGAGTGCCATGTTGTATTATATGGCACAAATTGCAATCCGTTTGCATGAGCGACAGCCTGGCAGATGACAAATAGCCATTTGGTGTGTTCCAGTCTGACATGTTGCATGACATCGAGCACATATGGCTGCCTCTCGTGCTATTTTCAGCAGTTGGGCTGACTACCGACAAACTGTGTATTCACGGAGTGGCCCCAACTGTGTGGCACTTGGCCCACGTGCCCTGCTATTTTAGGATGAGCCATGTGTCTTTGGGCAGCCTCACACAAGTGGCTTATGGCGGAGAGCTGCATACCACTCAGGAGGCAAAGCCACCGTCAGTTCGAACACACGCCTCATGAGTGTTGTTTAGGGCTTGGATGCCAGGATTGGCAGATACCTTCTGATTGGCCAACTTAATTGCTGTGCATAAATTAGAAGGCAGAATACGTGGAATGAAACATCCACAGTTCGACACCAGGTGTGTCAGCTTGGCCTTTTCATTCCAAAAAGAATCCCGTAACCTTTTCAGCACTCCCTCCTGAATAGTCCTGTTGGGTGAGTGTTTGTCCGTGTCTGGTGAATCTGTGATGGTGAACGTCACTACACGGTCGTTCTGAGGATTCAGTTGTCGCACCGCGAATGCTTTTTTAAACTGTGTGTGGATTCGAGAAGTCTTCAGGCCCACATTTTCTTCTCTGCACATCCTCTTTAACGTCTGTCGGGTTGGATGGAGACACTCGGTGGGCGGCTGTTTTCAGGTCTCTCCGGAGCTGTCCAATTGGGTTCAGGTCTGGGCCACTCAAGGACATTCCCAGAGTTAACCCTGTCTGTTGCTTTGTGACCCTTCGGTCCCACTGGAGGTCCAGAGCGCTCTGAGCAGGTTCTGATGAAGGAGATCTCGGTACTTTGTTCTGTTCGGCTTTCCCCTCGCCCTGACTAGACTCCCAGTTCCTGTTGTTGCTACCACCACGCTTCACCATCAGAATGGTACTGTGCAGGTGCACGAGGATTAGAATCCAGTCCTGGTTTCATCAGACCAGAAAAACTTGTAGACTGACAGATTCTTTTGGTTATTTTTGTAAACTTCAAGTGGGCTTTCATGTGTCATCTGCCATAAAGCCCAGATGAGTGGAGTGTTGCACATTGGTGGTTGTCCTTCTGAAAGTTTCTCCCATATCCACGTAATAATTTAATAAAAATACAGTAAAATGTATGGGTACTCACCAATAATGAATGATACTGTTTGAAGATGATGATGAATTAGCTGTACAGTATGATGAAGGTATGTAATGAAGATAATGACTGCACAGCAAAGTGGAGGATTTTCAGCTCCTCGGGTGGCTGCTGCGGCATAACTTTTTAGTTCCCGGAGCAAATCCAGTAGTTCAACCTTCTCCTGGAGTGTCTTAAACTTCTTTGGTTAATTTCCAGAAGCCTTAGAAGGTGCAGGGCGTTTGGGCGTCATCTTAGGGCTTTAGGACGAACAAAACGAAAAACACAAGAACGCTCGGCGAAACACTCGAGATAGCGACATGCGGTAAACTGTTGTGATGTGGAAATGCCAGAGATGTGTCACAGGGCAGCAGCCAATCAGCAGCCAGGAGAAATGAATAACGCCCTCAGATTGGCTACTTTCACCATCCGAAGCTGCGTTTTCCTCTGCGGTTGCTTTGTGTTCTCTCTACAATATGATATTGCCATGGAAAAAGCCATAAAAATTGCGTAGGATTTTTGTGGTTTCTGCCAACAATTATTAGTTAGGTTCTAAGGAAAATTCTGTGATGACTGAGGCCGTGAATTCTGAACCGCAACTTTGCAGGGGTCTGCTGTGTACTTCCAGCTGAGCATTCATCAACTGGCAACTTGTGCGCGCGCACACACACACACACACACACACATACACACACACAGACAGAAAGCTGCTGGTACAACTCAACACTCATTATCAGTTCAGTGCGTAGCCACTGGGGGGCCCCACTGACAAGAGACCAGACCTCCTAACTATTCTTCATTGACTTTGTTTGCCATAGCATAGCACGTAGGCTTGCAGCTGCATAGCAACCATCGGGCAAAAGTGGCAAATGCAGTACGTCGTTACACTCCGACACCAGGACAAAGTACGAAACATTGTTTTAGTTAATTAAAAAGAAATTGGTAGGGGGCCACGCTGCTTACTGATGAGACGCCTGGAGCCGCTGTAGTATGGCAGAGTAGAGTGTGATGTACGGTAGTATTGTAGAGTGAGTACAAGAGTACGAGTATCCTCCATCCAGTTTAATTCTGAGGTCTCCCTGTAAAGGGTTGGCTAGTGAAACACAGAGGGGGCATTGGAGCTGACATTTTTATGGCCTGATGCCATCTTCCTTCAGTTCCCTTTATCTGCGGGTTGCCACCCTTATTCTAACCCCAGGTCACAGGGGTACATTTCAGGATTATTTTTTCTTGTAGTGATGTCTTCCCTGAAACTTGCCGCCCTGAGTTTGTAAGACGTCTCTTTGTCATTTGTGCCCGCCTGCTCATTGATCTCCTCGTCGTGTAAATTACAGTCTTGTCTTGTTGCTCTCACAGTTGCCATGACAATGGTGGCCTCCTTGGTGAGGAGAGTAGACTGCCGTGCCGCAGCCCTCCTGAGCTCACTCCTGCTTCCCAGCGTTTTAAAGTCGTACCGAGCGATTTCGGTGTAAGATCAGGGAAGCTCGGGCAGCACGGTAGCCCCCGGGGCTCAAGACCTTTGTCATTTTAATTAGATAGATAGATAGATACTTTATTAATCCCAATGGGAAATTCACATACTCCAGCAGCAGCATACCGATACAATAAACAATATTAAATTAAAGATTGATGATAATGCAGGTAAAGAACAGACAATAACTTTGTATAATGTTAAATGTTAACGTTTACCCCCCCCCGGGTGGAATTGAAGAGTTGCATAGTTTGGATTAGATTTAGACCTTTTATATAGCATTTCTTCTAGTTATTGGTCTGTTGGCATATTGTGCTTTTCATTATTATATAGTGCCTTTCATACCTGCCTGTCTGTCTATCATATATTACTTTCATATCTGTCTGCCTCTCTATTATTTACTTCCTTTCACCTATGTGTATTATATAGCGCCATTTACTGTACAATACCAGTTTTATCAGTCTATTATGTAGTTCCTTTTACTGTCTAATGTATAGTGCCTTTCTTATCTTACATTTATTAAATAGTACTTTCATTTTCTATGTTTTTATTCTATTCCTCATCTATCATATCTGTTATATACTGCCTTTCATATCTATCTTGTCATATAGCACCTTGTCTGACTCTTGTATAGTATCCGTTTTGTCTTTTATTTACTGCCTTTCACAGCTATAGATTATATAGTGCCATTCACTCTACAATACCTGTTTTATCAGTTTGTTATGTAGTTCCTTTAGCGATCTATCTGTTATATAGTGCCTTTCATATCTGTCTGTGTCTCTCTCTTCACATCTCTGTATTATATAGTGCCATTTGATAAGACAGGTACTGTGTAGTAATCTATTACGTATTTCCTTTTATGATCTGTTATATAGTGCCTTTCATATCTGTCTTATGATGCATTCTGTCCTTTTCCTCTTCAATGAGATTGTCTGCCTTTTTAGTTTTTCTTTCATTTGTGATTCTGTCTTTTCTTCTCTCCCTGAGCCGTTTTCAAGTCTTAAGCTCTTTTTTTTTTGTGTGTGTGTGTGTATTTTCAGCGAGGCGACTGGCCGATGCACAAACTTGAATGTTCATCCATGTGTGCTTTTGGGGAGAACTGGAATCCATCAGAGACCGTCCGGCTAACGGCCAGAATCATCGTCAAACAGGTGCGAGGGGGGGGATGATGAGGAGCGACGTCTGCCAAGAAAAGAAGACGGGCAGTCAAATGGCACAGAGTACGATGGGCTGGCACTGCCAAGATGAGAAAATTATACCGCCTTTTGTATAATTTTCTGCTTGCAGGGACATTTTTATTTTGTTAATTACTCTGCTTTTTCCAAGCGTAAGATGTGGCTGGAATGGCGTGCCGTACACCTGTGTCCTTTGTCTGCACGGACTTCTTGAAGTGCCATTAACTCTCTTACACTGGGGGGGTGGGCAGGGGGTGGCGGCATCATATGGACAGAGACAAGCACAAAGACGCCATTCTATTTGAAATATTGATATGTGTTTAAATTATAGTGTGTGAAAAATGAATGTGTGTTTGAGTCGCGTGACCCTTAGGAGTGAAATGCCCACCGAGACGCAAAGACGGCCAGCAGATGACCAGCCGACACGGGGGTCTGCAGGGCCAGCATGTTGAGTCCAGTTAGTATCGTCATTTAAAGCCTGTTCTTCTTCCTAATTCGGTGGCCTCCATGAGCTCTCCTCCTGCCGCTGCAGAAATTTCCAGACGTGTTGATTTTCTTTATTGGGTATTTTCATAATTCTCTGGCCTAAGGCGGATCTTGTGTGAGGTGCAAATGGGATCGGGTCGGCTTGTCCTGTGTTGGCTTGCTTTGTGCCTCGTTACTGTAAGAAAAAAAAAAAACGAGGGGTCTGAGACAACTGTGCCCCCTTCCTGATGATCTCTCCTTTTGAATATTTGTCACAATGTATGTTTTCAGATCTTTAGACAAAATGAAATACTAGATAAAGGGGAACCGGAGGAAACATAAAAACAAAAATGAATTTGTCACTCAGTAGTTTTAAGTAGTAAAGTTACCCAACACCTGTATTGTCCTTGTGAAAAGGTAATTGCCTCCTTAGGTCCTCACTCAAACAGCTGACCAGACTTCTTTGGTAGCCAGCCCCGTTCATCTTTGACTATATCCACTATTTTTTCAATACAAAAATGCATTTTAGGGAAAAAAACACACTAAAGTTTTCACATAACCTACAAAAGCATCTCTGCCCACAATAAAACAACCAAAAACACATAAGACTTAATCGTTTGCCTACAATGAGAACGCAGGTGTTGGTGGAAACGGGAAGAAGTGTCCTCCTCGAAGGGATGATTACATCGCTAGCAACGGGATTAATCACAAAACTTTAACAACCGGTAAATCGTTGTCTTTTTGCATGTGTATGCAGCCTTCAAATGGTAAAAACACAATTAAATACATACAGGTAGACAAAAGAGCAAATGTTGGAACCTGCTTTTCTTCGGAGAAGATTTGGAGTGGCGTAGTCAAAGTCCTGACTTGAACCCTGCAGAGATGCTGAGACGAGCAGTTGACTCTCATAAGTCTACTGGTGAGTCTGAACTAAAGCAGCTACGCAAAGAAGAGTCAGCGGAAATTCCTCAACGGCGATTTGAAAGGCTGACGTCAAGTTCTAGGAAGCACTCGGCTGAATTTCTGCTACTAAAGGTTCCCCAACCAAGGGCAATTACTTTTATACAGTACATGGGCGCAGAGGTGTTTAACAACTTTGTCCTTTGATTAGAGAAAGTCCTGCTTTTAAAAACTGTATTGTGTAGTAACTCAGATTCCCATTCTTTAATATTCCGTTTTGTCTAAAATCCTTTTTATTTTGTAAAATTATGCAAAAATATGAGATATCGAAGGGGCATGTACTTTTTCACAGCCTTGTAGCTGAAGTGCTGACTGTGAGCATGACCTGGAGATGGGTCTCGAGCTAATTCACCCTGAATGGGGTAAAGATGGCTTGATGAAGTGGTGCCCGCTGTTAGCCACTCTTCTAAATGTCTGATGCCCTGCTCAGTGGTAGGCTTCTTGGTTATTCACTGTGCCAGTAAACATTCTGACATTTTCAGTAGAACTTCCTTCTCTTTTCCGTAGTCACTGTGGCGAGTCTCAATAAATGTATTTATTTTTCTCTTCTGCCAACAGAGAACGCAAACTGAGAAAACAGACTCGGAAAAGCTCTTAGAGGTGACCGAATTTGAATCACGTGAGTTATGCCGTCCAGTACTATGGGGATCGGAATGGTGACGTCCTTCTGGTGGTGATTACTGCTGCCAACTCTGGGCACTGGTGTCTGTAGTTCAATTATTCACCCCATGTTCTTGTGTCTTCTTTATTTCACGTTCTCTATTAAAATGAATGACAGCTGACTGTTGTGTAGTTTGGCTTTAGAATGAGGCTCGAGTCTCCTGTCCACTGTAATGTTCAGGTCACTGTTCACTTTTGCTTTTTAGATTTGGATAAATTAGACAACGAGAAGAAAGATCTGATCCAGAATGACATTGCTGCTCTCCATCACTTTTATTCCAAACACCTGGAGTACCCAGATAATGCATCACTGGTGACGCTCTTTGCACAGGTATGTCCTACAGAATAACCCATCAGGGTTTCACCACCTGGGCTGTATGTAGTGGTTTGTCGTCTTGTCCTTTTGCAGAGAGGAGTCATCTGATTTGGACTGGAATTCCACAAAAGGCATTAAGACGGGTTGTTTTGCTTTATGCTTTATGCCACACAGATAACTATTCAACGTGGATATGACGGCCAGAAAGTAGAAAACCAGGTCATATATTATTATGTAGCCTTGCTGCAGGATGATGCCCGATACCCCACCCAGCAGCCAATCGGCAAGGGTGAGGTAGATAAGACCCCGCCCCCTGTCACATGAGGCCTTCTCCAAGTAGCTATTGGAAGAGATCAGTGTTGCAGGCAGAGACAGTGGATTGAATTGTGCCACGCTGTAGTTTGCAGTGTTGGTAATGGTGGCTGCTGTGCCCCCATGGACCCAAGCAGCCCTTTTAAGAGCTAATGTGTTGTTTGTTTTTAACACAACAGTTTTTTTGCACATTTGGCTTTCGTGCCTCTGCACACTGTTTCTGCTGGGAAGGTTTTTTTATTGCCATTAATTTTTCTAGCGATTGCAAAATCACATATGAAACAAAATTTAGCACCAATGTGAATGTGGCAGCCCAGGAATTCTTGTCCACGTAAGGACTGTCCATCTGGGTCTCAGCAGGATGACAGCTCAGAAACTCCTGTTGTGTTGCGGCTCTTTTGAACACATGGCTAATGCACTTCATTTTCTACCCCTAATTCTAGGTCAATTGCAATGGCTTTACAATAGAAGATGAAGAGCTGTCCCATTTGGGCTCCGCCATTTTCCCAGAGTAAGTCCTTTGTTCATTAATTGATCACGTAAACATACAGATAGTACTTTATTCATAATTATGTGTAGCTGTTCATGTTTTTTGCCCAAAAATAATTAATGACATTTTCCTTGAAGTTCTAGAAGAGAATATTTTGTAATGCTGTTTATTATTCAGGACACTGCAGCCTTCCTACCTCAAGGCCCTTTTTTTTTTTTTTGAGGAGTCAGAAAATTGTTTCTTGCTTCCCTGCGCAGACGTTTCAGTTTCCTGTTCATCCCTGTGGCTTACCATGACCAAGGCTGGCCTGTAGCTTATCGAGGAGTTGCTCGCACTTAGGATCATATCAAGAGAAATCAATGTGAAGGACGGTTTTTAAAAGAAGAGAATACACAACATAATTTGATTCCAGCAGAAGAAGAATAAACCATTTTTCATAATATGATATGAGCAGGAGATGCATTTTGATAGATTAGCTAATAACCTGCTGTTACAAATACATAATGTACAAATTAAAACTGCTATTAATTTAGATAAAGTAAGTAAATAAAACATGATTAAAAAAAACCCTGCCCCATTACAGGTTGTATGGAAAAGGTTAGGGGCGACCTGACCGTGGAGTGGAGTTGAGACGTCTACCTTATCACTACTCCGTCTCCTTCCTGTAGATTCTTTACAGCCTCCCAGCTGGCCTGTTAACCAATCACGAAGGCAGTGATGCGATGTCACTATCTGTGCTCAGTGGTGTGCACCTGGTGACAAGTGTTGACAGCCACTGGGCTGCGTGTTTATATCTGAGATGGTCACTTTTGAGAAACTGCTGGAATTTAATTTTGTAGATACTAACAAAATAATAAAAAGGTTCCTCTTCATCTTTAAAAGTTATTAGCTTTACATTTTGTGCCTGTTTGGATGACAGAGGGAATGCCTGTGACGTGACAGTGAGATTTGTCGCCATTAACAGCTGATTGTCGCCCCCTATCCCTGGATGCCGACTTTTGTCGACATTCGCCTTCAACCCCTCCTGTCGACAAAAGTCGACATCCGCCTTAAAAGAGTTAAAAAAACCCAAATAGATGCCCCTACTGCTTAGTAATTTTAACTAAACAAGGGGGTTAGGGCAACTGAAATGAATGAGTCAGAAGTAAACAAATGGAAAAAAAGGGCAGCTTTCAGAGTGGAACAAGATTAAGAAACTGACAAAGTAACTGTGCACAACAGTGCATAACAGGGTCTTATGCTCCTTTCAAATGTAAGAAAATCC
Organism: Erpetoichthys calabaricus; assembly: GCF_900747795.2. Classification (NCBI taxonomy): domain Eukaryota; kingdom Metazoa; phylum Chordata; class Cladistia; order Polypteriformes; family Polypteridae; genus Erpetoichthys; species Erpetoichthys calabaricus. The sequence goes on along the minus strand of NC_041408.2, from coordinate 1,473,260 downwards.
GTCAATGTAAACCCTTGCTGTAAAGTAAGTATAGTTCATAACTTTGAAAACAGAAAACCGGAGACCTGGGTTCAAATGTCAGGCCAGGTCACTGTCTGTGTGGAGTTAACATGCCTACCCTGTGTCATTGTGGATTTCCCTTCTCCATCCCAAAGATGTTCAGGTCAGGTTAACTGGAGGCTCAGTGTTGGCTCGGTGTGGTGGGGTAAGCCCTCCGGTGCTCCCCTTCTCTGCCTTAAACTCAGTACTATGGGGAATAACTGGCCATTGTTTCACCTGGGGTAGTAAATTAATGAATGATTTCTGTTCCTCATGTTTCATCCATCTATTAGTTATTGAATCTTCTTATTCCATTTAAGTCCCATGGAGAGCTGGAGCCAAGTCATGAAAATCAAATTGTTTTTCTCCCATTTCCATTAAACTCTTGTAAATGTTGTGTGTGTGTGTATCAAATAATAATCATAACGTCACAGGGACAAGCACTTGGAACATTTACAACTCCATTACAAGACATTCATTTGGTCTGCTTTATTATAACTGAATTATTTTTTTCCTCTTTTATTCATATGATGATGATGATTTAAATTTCTTTAAAGATGTTTTCTGTTACTCACTTGAGTTGACCTCCCTCTGTTTCTGTTCTCTGTAATTTAGTGTTGCCCTAATGAACCACAGCTGCTGCCCCAATGTGATTGTCACTTATAGAGGGACCCTTGCAGAGGTCAGAGCTGTCCAGCCAATCAACCCAGGAGACGAGGTAAAACCCAAAAGAGCACGGGCTTTCCTGGACTCCCGCTACCCAGAAGTGTATTCTGTAGACAATGACTTGCAAAAATCATAGGCTGCAAGATAAATAATAATAATTCAGTTTGGCCACCTTCACCGGCCTGCCATTGTCAACATTGCTGGACTTTGAGGCTTGTGTGTGTGTGTGTGTGTGTGTGTGTGAGGCAGTAGCATCCCTGTTCTTTATTGGCCTATGAGCTTTTGAATTCCTTCAGAGAAAGAACAAAATCTTGGAGTCCCAAGCCAGCTCTGTACGCTTTTCTTTCACCATCATGACAACCTCTTCTTGTTGTTATAATCCAATTTCCTAGATCGTTAGTTTTCTTTTGGTGAAAATGATGACCTCCCTTTCTTCCCACCCCTCATGAGTGGCCATCACAAGAGCTCTGCATTCATCCCATTTGTCCAAGCATTTGTGAACATCTCATTCCACTGGTTTACACTTTAGAGAGGTAAACCATTGTCGTCAATGGGATGAACACAAACTGGTGAAAATGGTTTGACAGGTTATAATTTGTTAGCACCTTGTGCACTGCCAGGAGGGTCATCAGCGCCAGAGTAGTGACCTCTAGACTGACAGAGAGAGACTTGGGAAGAAGAATTTATGATTTGTGTCCTTTGCAGACTTTTCCTGGCTTTTTCTTTACCTTTTTATGGTGGGCTTGTGTTTTAATATTTTTCACAGTGGAGAACCCACATTTGTTTCCACCTATGGAGAGTTTTTCTGTGGATTGAATACATTTCAGGTCTTGCTATGACACCGTTGTTTCCTATGAGCAACGCATTCTTAGTGTGCAGCTGATATGGTGTTGGAATGTGTGGCATGTGATGTCTTCATTGTAACTTTACAAATATCAGCGGCATTCACTTCTGTACACTCCATGTTGAACGGCCATCAAAATGAGAAGCCACTTTCACAGTGCAATACTCGCTTTGGAACAGTTCTAAAAAGGCTTGAAGGAATTGTGGAACCAGCCATCCAAGTTCTAGAATTTGAAACCTCCGAGGCAATCTGACATGCTGAATAATTAGAAGTTGTGTTGAGTGCTGCAGTGTGGTAGTAGCCTTGGGGGCCAAATCAATGATATGGGGGGTGGGGGGGTTAGTGGGGGCTGACGGTAACTGCCACAGGGACAAAGACCAGTTCTTAAATCCCCCTCAGGTGACTGCAGTTGTGATTGCTTCATCACAGAGGGAAGTGCGCTAAATAGATGCCCCTCTGAGGCAATCCAAGGTTACAGATTGAACTTCGAGGACAAATTTAGTTTGTGTGTCTCGCTCGTGATTGCTTGAAAAGTTTCTGATTCTAGTAAAGATGAAACATAGGGTTGATTCTTTGTTACGACATTGGTGTGGTTTTTGGCGTAGGTCACTGTAATGCTTTAATTACCACCTCTCATCCATTATGGCAGTACCTAAATGTACAAACCTCAGAATTTTAGACTCATCTGTGTGTGTTGTTCTGCTTAGAGCCACCTTTAATGTGTTCTTATCCTGTCGTCTATAGATATTTACCAGCTATATTGATCTGCTGTATCCCACCGAAGACCGAAATGACAGGCTGAAAGATTCCTACTTTTTTAGTTGTGAGTGTAAGGAGTGCACGACTAAAGAAAAGGTAATATACTCGGACAAACTTTTTCTGTTGTTCATGAGTCTGATCTTCACACCTTCCAATTTAAGACCCCCTGCCCCAAATCATACAATCAGTGGGTGCCTTTAGACTAGGGGTCTTTTAAAAACTAAACGTTATTAATTTGTAGGGAAGAGGCTGTACCAGTGGTTTCTAAGTTCAGTTTTGTATTGTCGTTTTACCTTAAAATGATTTGATTGTGTAATCAGTGGGCCTTTTTATATATTTTTTTAACCTACTCTTATTATAATGTAGTAAAAAGCAGAGTTGACAAAACATCATGATGTGATTAACATAAAACATTAATTTTTTTGTTTGGTTCATTTTTAAAATTTAAATGTGAATTATTAGAAAAATGACAAAAGACAATTAAGAAACCACAACTATACATAAAAATACTTAAGAGTTCTACATTTCTTAAGAGTGTTAGTTTTTACGAAATACTGAATAATGTAAGAAAAAGATAAACAAATTTAAACAATGAGATCAGGTAGAAGGAAAAAAGCCCGCCTGCCTGCCTGACGACTGTGATACTTGGGGAAGTAAAATCTGTAGCCATTAGGAGGCGTCAGAACTGAACCTGAGAGCCCCTGGCTCAGTGCTTTTGGTTTGTTCGTTCTTAATGTTTTGCTCTCCAAATATTTTGAGGCTTACTTGTTTTCCATCTCCGTTTTGGCAAATCCTCAGCATTTGTTAATTTCTTAGTCCCGACCTGCGACTTGATCTTCTTGAGATCATAACAGTTGGTGCCACAGCGATATGGCTCCATAACATCTTAATTTTTTTTTTTTGGTTTCCGTTTGCAGGTTCATTCCATATGACACACACGGTTATTTAATAAAAGATTGTAGTTTTATAAAATAAAACATTGACTCTCTTGTGGTGACAATCTTGTTAAAAACTTTGCTCTTCTTTAGGATAAGGCCAAACTGGAAATTAGAAAAATGAATGAACCACCCAAGCAGGAAGCTGTGAAGGAGATGATCAAATATGCCAGAAATGTCATTGAGGAATTCCGAAGGGCCAAGCACTACAAAAATATCCTTTTATATTGTGTGAATGGACTCAGTTTTCTTTGCTTTTTATTTCTAAAACTCTTAATTTATGTAATGCTTAGGAAAGGGATACAGTTAAAATATGGGGCCTTCTCTATGTCCAGGTATGGCGCCAGAGACTGGTAGGATGTTGCATGTGGACTAGCACATACAAGTAAGAATTTAATTTGGGCCAGGTACGTGTGACAGTATTGACCCCCTGTATTTTGCACCATATGTGTGTTTACATATATACAGGGGATTCACAAGGTCTTCAGACCCCTCTACTTTTCACATTTTGTTCTGTTGCAGCCTTGTGCTAAAATTATTTAAATTCATTTTTTTTTGTCCTCAACCATCACTCAATACCCAGGAATGACAAGGTCAAAGCAGAATTTTAGGAATGTTTGCAGTTTTGTTAAAAATAAAAAACTGAAACATCATATGGACCCAAGTATTCAGACATTTTGCTATGACCCTTAAAATCTGGCTGAGGTGCATCCCATTCTTTTGATCATCACAGATGTTTGGAGTCTACCAGTGCTCAGTTCACGTGATTGGATTGATTAGGAGAGGCACACGGATGTCAAGAGAAGGTGCGATAAATGAGCAAAAACTAAGTCATGAGGTCGAAAAGATTACTAACAGAGCACAGAGACCGGATTGTGTCAGGGTGTGGATCTGGGAAAGGCTTCAGCAGCATTGAAGGAGCACAGTGGCTTCCATGATTCTGATATGGAACAAGTTTGACTCTGCCATGACAAACATGAGGTGTTGTGGGACAGGGGCCTTAGTAAGAGAGGTGACGCAGAACCCAATGGTCACTCTGACTGACCTGCAGAGAACCTGTGTGGAGACTGTAGGACCTTTCAGAAGGACAATTGCCACTGCAGCACTCCACCAATACTGAGCTTTATGCGTACGTACGTACGTACATAGTACGCATGTATGTGTGTGCGTACGCATGTACGTAGTACGCATGTATGTGTGTGCGTACGCACGTACGTAGTACGCATGTATGTGTGTGCGTACGCACGTACGTAGTACGCATGTATGTGTGTGCGTACGTATGTATGTATGTGTGCATGTATGTGTGTGCGTACGCACGTACGTAGTACGCATGTATGTGTGTGCGTACGTATGTATGTATGTGTGCATGTATGTGTGTGCGTACGCACGTACGTAGTACGCATGTATGTGTGTACGTACGTAGTACGTATGAATGTGTGCATGTATGTGTGTACGTACGTAGTACGTATGTATGTGTGCATGTATGTGTGTGCGTACGCACGTATGTATGTGTGCATGTATGTGTGTGCGAACGCACGTACGTAGTACGCATGTATGTGTGTGCGTACGCACGTACGTAGTACGCATGTATGTGTGTGCGTACGCACGTACGTAGTACGCATGTATGTGTGTGTGTACTGTGACAGATTAAGGTCTCTGTGACCCCTTGAACCCTCAGACTAGACGTCAGACACCAGATAAAAGTCCAAATAATAGTTTATTATTAATAATAATAATAAATGTGCACAAAGCACCCTCCTCTCCACAATACTCTTCTTCACCCCGGAGGCACGTCGTTTCTTCCTGTCTTGTGATCATGACGCACCTCCGGGTTATAGGGCACATAAGTGTCCGACAGCCTCCCTACAGCGACTCCTGGAGGCCCCCATGGTATCCAGCAGGGCTGTGCATATAAACTACAGAGTCCATGATGCCCTGCTGGAATTCGGGGCACGTTCATGCTGTCGGGAGAGCTCCTCCTGGGGGTGAGGGCCAGAGTAAAAAGCCGGCAATCCTTCACAATTCCCCCCCCCCCCCCTTAGCGAAGCCAACTGGGGCGAAGCGACCAGCCCCGCGAGGGACGTCCTCCTCCAGGAGGACGCGTTAGCCGAACATTGGTGACGTTGTCTAGGCTCCCCAGCGAACCTTGGGGGAACGGTGTATCTTCTGTTCCACCGCTCCCCTGTCCTCTGGGGACAACTTCGCCACACGTGGCCCGGTTGCCGACAGTTGTAGCACCACCGACGTCCTCCTGGTTGCCTCTCTTCCCGAGACTTGAAACATCTCGGGAATTCGGTCAGCTCCACCCTTTCCTCCGCTAACGAGGGGTTTATGGCCGCTTTGCTGCTCTCTGCCCGTTCCTTTACTTTGTCAGGAGACCTGCGTTTTATTTTGGGGATCTCCTGCTTTCTCTGGGGCTTGTGTACAGCGTGAGGCTCTCTATGGAAAAGAGAGAGCCTCTTTGCTGTTTGTACGCCCGTTGTCCTATGTTGTTTCGGAGGCGGCGTCATTAGTAACACATCGCTCCGGGTAACAGCACTGTTTAGCTGTACCGGGGAGATCGGCACTTCGCCCGCCCCTTTCGTTACCAACGACAACTCCCTTACTATGCGGGTTGGGGTTTTGAGGTCTGCGTCGCTCCGAGGAGCCGTCTCATACAGCTGCCCCGGCTCTATTGGCCCTTCCCCCGACCACTTGGTTATCGTTCCGCTCTCTTTTGATAGGCACGCAGTGCTTTGGCACCCGCTACTTATTAACTGCGGCGCCGGATCACACTGCGTCCCTGTATACTGTACGGCACAGGTTTTATTTATCTGAACCACTCTTTTAATCTGGGGCATATCCACAGTTTGGGTCTCTCTATGTGTATGAGAAAGCCCCTTTACTCTCTGAACACCCTTTGATTTTAAATTAACCCGAGGCGGCGTCTTCAGCCCCGCATCGTTCCAAGAGCCAGCACTTTTCAGCTGCCCCAGTTCAACCGGCGCTTCCACCGCCCCTTCCGTCATTGTACCACAATCTTTTGTAGGGCGCGCAGTGACTTGGCACCCGGTACTTATTAAACACGGGCCCGTTTCACACTGCGTCCCTATATTATTATATACGGTACCGTCTTTACTAACCTGTACCGCCAAATCATATAAGACGGGATGCTCACGTCCTAGTCGCCGTAGGTAGTCATCCACCTTCTTTACCGGCGATTTGCCCGTCGCTCCCAAGTCTCCGATGATCTTCTTTATTGCCTGTAGCATCTGTAAAATATTTCGTACGGGTTCGATTAATTTCTCGAGTTCCCGCACGTCTATAAAGTTATTTATTTTGGCCGGAGGCAAGCTTATTTCCTTGTTAGCCTTACCTGCCGGTCGGGAGCCAATGAGCACGTCCGCTGCCGGCACGTGCTCTGACGGGTCTCGCGGAGGCTTCTGGGAATTGGAGTTCTTTTCGTCTGAGGACCGGGTTGCCTTCTTCGGCGGACTGCGGTCTGTCTTTTTTAATTTGTCGGCAGACCGATCAGCCATTTCCCGGCCCTCCTTACCTTCTTGCGGGGTGAGCAGTGCTTCGCTCGCCTCCCCCATTCCCTTCGGAAAGTCCAAGTCCGTCTCTTCAGAGACGGAGGCGCAAACAGCGGGACGCGGACCTCCTCCTTCCGAGAACACACCGGGGTTGATCACGTGTCCCTCGCCAGCACCCGACCTGCGGAAGTTGCCTTTACTGCTCGTTGGCTCGAACAGGAGCGTGTCACTATCTTCTGAAATATCCCCGTTTTCCTGTGGAGCCTCCAAGTGATCTTTTCCGAGGTACATGCACGGGACAAAGTGAGTTATTTTAAATGGATTATTTGTTAAATTCCCGGCACGTACCTTAGAGCGATCGTCTGTACATGGAGGTTAGAGTCCGACAGCCTCCCTACAGCGACTCCTGGAGGCCCCCATGGTATCCGGGGCACGTTCATGCTGTCGGGAGAGCTCCTCCTGGCAACCTGGGGATGAGGGCCGGAGTAAAAAGCCGGCAATCCTTCACAGTACGTAGTACGTATGTATGTGTGTGCGTACGTACAAAGTACGTATGTGTGTGTGTGTGTGCGTACGTACGTAGTACGTATGTGTGTGTGTGCGTAGTACGTATGTGTGTGTGTGTGTGCGTACGCACGCACGTGCGTAGTATGTATGTGTGTGTGTGCGTACGCACGCACGTGCGTAGTACGTATGTGTGTGTGTGCGTACGCACGCACGTGCGTAGTACGTATGTGTGTGTGTGCGTACGCACGCACGTGCGTAGTACGTATGTGTGTGTGTGCGTACGTAGTACGTGTGTGTGCGTACGTAGTACGTGTGTGTGTGTGCGTACGTAGTACGTGTGTGTGTGTGTGTACGCACGTAGTACGTGTGTGTGTGTCCGCGTACGCACGTAGTACGTGTGTGTGTGTGTGCGCGTACGCACGTAGTACGTATGTGTGTGTGTGCGCGTACGCACGTAGTACGTATGTGTGTGTGTGCGCGTACGCACGTAGTACGTGTGTGTGTGTGTGCGCGTACGCACGTAGTACGTATGTGTGTGTGTGCGTACGCACGTAGTACGTATGTGTGTGTGTGTGTGTGTGTGTGTGCGTACGTATGTGTGTGCGTACGTATGTGTATACGTACGTATGTGTGTACGTACGTGTGTGTGTACGTGTGTATGTGTGTGCGTACGCACGTGCGTAGTACGTATGTGTGTGTGTGTGTACGTACGCACGTAGTACGTGTGCGAGTGTGTGCGTACGCACGTAGTACGTGTGCGAGTGTGTGCGTACGCACGTAGTACGTGTGCGAGTGTGTGCGTACGCACGTAGTGTGTGTGCGTACGTATGTGTGTACGTACGTGTGTGTGTACGTATGTATGTGTGTATGTGTGTGCGTACGCACGTGCGTAGTACGTGTGTGTGTGTGTACGTACGCACGTAGTACGTGTGCGTGTGTGTGTACGTACGCACGTAGTACGTGTGCGTGTGTGTGTACGTACGCACGTAGTACGTGTGCGTGTGTGTGTACGTACGCACGTAGTACGTGTGCGTGTGTGTGTACGTACGCACGTAGTACGTGTGCGTGTGTGTGTACGTACGCACGTAGTACGTGTGCGTGTGTGTGTACGTACGCACGTAGTACGTGTGCGAGTGTGTGCGTACGCACGTAGTACGTGTGCGAGTGTGTGCGTACGCACGTAGTACGTGTGAGTGTGTGTGCTTACGCACGTACGTATGTGTGTGTGTGCGTACACGTACGTATGTGTGTGTGTGTATGTGTGTGCTTACGCACGTACGTATGTGTGTGTGTGCGTACACGTACGTATGTGTGTGTGTGTATGTGTGTGCGTACACACGTACGTATGTGCGTGTGTTCGTACGCACGTACGTATGTGCGTGTGTTCGTACGCACGTACGTATGTGCGTGTGTTCGTACGCACGTACGTATGTATTTGTGTATGTGTGTGTGTGTGCGTACGCACGTAAGTAGTACGTATGTATGTGTGTGCGTACGTAGTACGTATGTGTGTGTGTGTATGTACGTAGTACGTATGTATGTGTTGTGAACGGCGCTATATAGCGCCCGACCCGGCACAGACTCAGGCAGAGGCACGTACTTAATTAAAACAGCTTTTATTTTCTCTTCAGCCGTGGGGCACGCCTTCCCCGTGTCCCACAGGCCCAACACAGTGCCAAAAGCACTTAACCTTTTAACCGCCAACTTCCTAAATATTCCCCATGCCAGGAGAAATCTGAACAATTTTCGTTTTTTTACTTTACATTTATTCAAGCAGTATTTACCTGCTGAAATACCTGCTGAAATGTTTCAAATAAATGGTCAATCAAAGGACGTAGCTTGAACAAGCGGTCACGGTTTGGATCTTTCATATCTGGCTCAGACAACGGGCAGCAGTCCAGTTGAGATGCTGGGGATACACCCACTCATCGCCATCATCCGATGCGTCGTCATTCTTCAGAACTGCTACAATCATGATCAGAATTATTGTCCAAAATCGCCTGCAAAACCTCACTTGAAGTCAGTTTACGTTTCGCCATATTCACAGCTTTCACTTTCGAATCATATCACGTGAGCGGTCAATACAAGCGCAGAGTTGTCGAAATACAACGTAGTAATAATACCCACGCCAAACTGTCAGTTATACTACGCGCCAGGCATTCATATAACCACAGGCAAATGTGCCGGATAATTCTGGCAGTAAGGCGTCAGCAATAAAGCTACGATGCCGGATATATCCGGCAGAGGGCGGTTAAGGGGTTAAATATAGCACAACAAACACTCTCTCTCTCTCTCTCTCTCTCTCTCTCTTCTCCCTGTATCACCACTCCTCCTCAGGCTTAGTCCTCCTCCTCCCGACTCTGGCTCTCTCGAGTGGTGGTGGCTGGCCTTTTTTATAACCCACCCGGAAGTATTCCAGGTGCTTGATCACCTGGGCCTATTTGCATTTCTAGGTGGGGCTGAGGAATTGACCAGCCGAGCTGCCAAGTCCATGCAGCTCACCCTGGCAGCCATCCGAGCCCCCAACCAGGCTGTGGAGGATTCCATCTCCCATGGAGCTATGCGTCCTGTTGGGGAATCATCGTCCGCCATGGAGGCTGCCACCAAGCGTCCCGGGGGAGGTATTGAGCTGTCCATGGAGGCTCCCCCGGAACAGATGCAGTAGGGGCGTCCCTGCCGGGCATGGGACCTGGCTGTCCTTCACAGTGTGTACGAACGTATGTACGTATGTGTGTACGTACGTATGTGTGTATGTACGTATGTGTGTACGTACGTACGTATGTGTGTTCGTATGTGTGCGTGCGTGCGTACGTACGTCGTGCGCGTACGTAAACACAATGGCCTAAAGAGTGGTGTGTCCCCAGCTTGCAAAATTCCAATTTAAATGCACGGTTGTTCAAGACTGAAATAAACTTGACGAATCCAAGGATGTTCCGTCTTCACAATTCAGAGTCCCTGCAGTTCAGGAGTGTGCTGGTCAAATGACCAAGACCTGGGCATCTTTATATCTAGAAGAGCAGAATGTGTGGAGCTTAGTGGGATCAGACGTGATGTGACTTGGTGTTGGGCAGGACTTTAGCTGCTGGAGGACGAAAACAGAAATGTTGAGGTAGAACTGGTGCAACTCCCCTTATACCCTCTCCCAAGAATTTCCCTTGAGAGACTCTCCAGACTTGCACTTGTGACAGTATACCATGTCTTTTGAAGGACGGTGTTTGTGATGTCCTGTCACCAGTTGCTTATCTTGTGTCTCCTTTAAAGATTTCATTGTGCCCTGTGCAAGGTTCTTGTATGGTCAATTTGTGGTTCTTCATGTGCTGCGACGACTTGCAAAGCCTTTTATATTTTTCATATTCTTTCCGGTGATCAACACGAAGATAAGGAAAAAGATGGGTTGTTGAACTCTCTTTAACCAACATTGACCTTTGACATATTTTGTAAATTGTTGTTCTTGTTTAATGTGACAACCAGGCAACCTCCTTGTGAACAGAGCTGAGCCATCTACAGTTGAAGGTTCAGAATGTGAGGCGTCTCTGTGTCTTCCTCTGATCTTTCGTCACTCATTTACCCAACATGTTTCTAGTTCAAATGCTGCTAACGTGACATTCATATCACAGGCACTACATCCTGGCAGGCCTTGGTGTACCATGAAAGTTACTGACTGGCTTTTGTGAAATGCAAGGAGGCCTTTTGCCAGCATAACAACATCAACATCATCCCAATTGCCAATCGGCCACTCCTAGTCTACCGTATCTTGTGCATTCAAGTGTATTGCGGTTAACGTTTCAAATTCATTTTCATGATCTACCTTTTATTACACCTGCTGTACAGTTTGAAGTTAATTTTATTGTTTTAAAAGGTATCCTTTTTATTAACATCTCTCTTTGTGTGGTTTCTTTTTGGGGTTAATTTAGTTAAATGTAGTGCCTGATGACATCTTTACCATATTCCTATGCTCCTTTACTCCGATGAACCTCCTAGTGAGCTTCTGGAAATCTGCGAACTCAGCCTGGACAAGATGGGCGCTGTGTTTGAGGACAGCAATGTCTATATGTTGCATATGATGTACCAAGCGATGGGAGTCTGTCTGTACATGCAGGACTGGGAAGGAGCGATGCGATATGGGGAGAAGATCATCAAACCTTACAGGTATGGGAGGTCTATAATCCTCCAGTTCACCCTGAGAATTCACTTTGTGGCTCCTCGACCAGCCACCTTCAAGTTACAAAGACCTTAAATATCGTAGAGAGGCAAATGAGAAGTGTCAGGCACTCTGTGGACAGGACAGCTTCTTAGCAGTAAGTGTCGCTCCTGTATACGTGACATCAGGTTGGCTCCCAGTGTCCCAGGCCTTGGCTCCTCCACACTTTTCCGGAAGGTTACACTATCCCAAACTGACTGATCACTCAGCACCCGAGGGGCTCTTTGCCCAGTTGAAGAGAACTGGATTAATCCAAGTGCCTTCCATTTAGGTCTGATCTGCTGGTTTGAATTAATTCATTTAGTATTTCTTTCATTTTAAGACTTCCATCCATCCATTTTCCAACCCGCTGAATCCGAACACAGGGTCACGGGGGTCTGCTGGAGCCAATCCCAACCAACACAGGGCACAAGGCAGGGAACCAATCCCGGGCAGGGTGCCAACCCACCGCAGGACACACACAAACACACCCACACACCAAGCACACACTAGGGCCAATTTAGAATCGCCAATCCACCTAACCTGCATGTCTTTGGACTGTGGGAGGAAACCCACGCAGACACTGGGAGAACATGCAAACTCCACGCAGGGAGGACCCGGGAAGTGAACCCAGGTCTCCCAACTGCGAGGCAGCAGCGCTACCCACTGCGCCACCGTGCCACCTTTTAAGACTTTTGAAGTGTAATTAATTAAATTGTCTCACTGTGACATTATGTGAGGTCCCAGTAGTCTTTTTGACTGTTAACGTTATAGTAAAAAGAGAATGTCATGGTAGTTCTGTGCTAGATGAGCATTGCAGGCTATTCTCCAGAAATAATGCAAATAATAATAGCAATACATTTTATTTATATAGCACCTTTCCCATTCTCAAGGAAGTCTCTTGGATTGACATTAAGATGCCATTTTGCCTTTTTTTGTTTTCAGTAAGCATTATCCAGCATACTCTCTAAATGTGGCCTCGATGTGGCTGAAGTTAGGAAGACTCTATATCGGCCTGGAGAAGAAGTCTCTTGGAGTGAAGGCCTTAAAGAAGGTGAGTAGTTTTTAGTGTGTTCTCATTCCTCACCTGTGGTGGTCTGTGTGGTACAGGGGTTGGAGAAATGTAACCCAACCCGGGCATCTACTGCCAGAGGAGAGATGGGCGAGTTGCCTGACACTTGTTTGCAGATATTTGGTTTGTGACTTTCACACTTTCCTGTTTCCAGGCCATAGCGATTATGGAGGTGGCTCATGGGAAGGATCACCACTACATTGCAGAGATCAAGAAGGAGCTGGATGAACATTAAAAAGCAGTTTGGATTTCTTATTTCTTTTAGCCACACCCATAACCTGGTCACTTATTAACCCTTTCCTCATCTGCACAACAAGAGAGTAGGGGCCGAACACTTATTTGTAACTTACGATGGTTACAGTGTTTGCGTGAAAATGAAAACGCAGTGGCCTTTATTTCCTCCCACTGACTGTTTATCCATTTGACATTTTGAATAACCCGATGCCGATCATTGCTGACGGTTAATAGAGACTTGCTTTGCAGAGTATATGGTAATGACCAGTTATGGCACACAAAGGCCGCAAACGAAGTTGGAAGAAACCCACAAATGAGTCTCCTTGCATCGAGGTGGCAATCAACCCACACTGGGCTTTTTTTTTTTTTGGTCACATAGAATGTCATGTCAAAGTGAAAACAAAAAATATGTGGCTATAAGAAAATGTGGCCATATATGTACACCATCCTCTTTATTTTAACGGACTGTGAGTCGGCCATTTTTGTTTTGGTAAAGTTTACACGAGTGAATCGGTAGAATCAGCTTGCATGTTATTGTATGATTTTATGCAACGGTACAACTGACCAAAGCCACGCGTTTTAGAAAATGATTTAAGTGACTGAGGTAACCATTACCAGCAGCAGCTTTACCGTCTCTTGAATGACTGCCTGGGCGTACAGTGAAGGCTCCTCTTGTGTGGGTATTTATAGTGGATTAGGCGCTGCGGTCCGAGTTGGATGGTAAGCTAATGGACCATCTGAGGCCTTTTTATCCAATGTTGTTGTGTATTGTCCTGTGTCACCATTTTACTGAATTAGACCCTTGTTCACATGGCTGCACTGCTAGTACGCTACGGGCCGCATCTCGACATTGCCACTTTTCTAGCTGACAGCAGGGTAACATTTTCTTAAGTTTAAGACTTTCTCAAAACCAGAAGGGTTTGCTTGGGGGGGGTTAGCTCTTTTATGTATTTTTTGGTTTCACCTAAATGCACGCCAGAGGGCTTGTTGAAATGATTTGATGCTGAAATGTAGTGAATAATCCCACTTGGCTGTCTGCATTTGTCCGCACACCGGGATCCCAAGGATACACAGGCATGCCATCAGAAGTTTTGCACGGACTCTTTGTTTCTTGTCCTTTTTTCTGTGTGTTCGTTGTGAGCACCACCACATTAAAATGCTGGAATAACGTAAGTGACTGGATCATTATGCAGAATAAATCCTCCTGTGTGCCATTTTTGTTTTGAAAATTGTAATTTGTTATCCCCCCTCAAAATGATTTTGTGTGCTATGGTTATGACTTGGTTGCTTTTTAAGAAATAAATTATGTCCATGTTGGAAAGTTGACTTTCTCTTTTCTTTCTATCCAGCGTGGCCGAGTTTAGTCTATCCATTGGAAGCCACTTTTTCCAGAACTGGTACCGACCCCGCGGAAGATGCCAGCAGGTCACACACACACCCACACTCGCTCAGGCCAGATGGGAAGAGGCTGGAATGGCAGGGCAGTGAGGCCGCCTCGCACCGCCATTTCTTGCTCATCTTGAAGGATCCATGTAAATTTGAAGCCCCGTGTCTTTGAACACTTGCACATACCTTGTCACTTGGCATCTTGTTGTTCATAACCTGAGCCAGAGCAGTGTGAGGATGAGAGAGACGGGCAAAAATATTGTGTAAAAATGGCGAAAATTCAAGTGTAGTGTCATGCAGTCATTTAGTGAAACTGGTCATTAAAAGTAACACTCAAAAAAAGGAAAAGTAAAGAAAATAAGGAAATCTTTTTTCCTTTCATAAGAAAATGCTGATCAAGGAAAGAAGTTATTTATTTATTTATTTTAAAAAGATCTATCAAAAAAATAGTAAATAAAAATCCGATGGCCGTCTCACCAGCTTAACCCTAACAAACTCCTTCCTCTAGGGGACTTAGAACAAGCACCATGCCTTCCTTTCTCTTCTGCCATTGGTTGTGCATCTCATAGACCTTCTGAACGAATGACCAGTGCTTGAAGTGGGCCGGCACCCACCAGTATGCAGTACCAGCACCTCTTTGAATTTGTACCGTGAGTACCACCATTTTTTGTTAGCATTCCAGTGAGTACCAGTGATCGAAGTTTCACAAAGACCAAATGCTACGATCGAATTGCAGTGTGTGTCTCGCCGCGCTCGAGGTTTCACAAAGACGGCACTCCTTGATGCAAGTGTGTTGTGCGCTCAAGGCTTCATGGGAGACCCTCACGCCACTTGTTGATTGAGCAGTGCGACTTTTTTTGAAAACAAGTCCAACATTTTTGGTTCTTTTTTCTAACGCTAAGGAGGCCATGACTTCATGTCTCCAAAAACTGTCGTCATGTGTTTGAGCAATTCTGTAGATCTGTAAAGGAAATTTACAGTTTTTGACAAGAACAAATGCAATTGTTTTTTTTGTTTGTTTGTTGTACAGTAATGAATGTACAGTAGAAAAGCAGAAGTTGGGTAGAGATTGGAAAAGGATGTTCAAGCCACCATCTATATATTGTGTGTATGTCTGCCATACGGCTGAAATGTTAGTGAAGACTAGGAAGTGAAATTTTGTATGCTAATGTGTTCTTATTTCTCAAAGTGCCAGGGAGTGATGAAGTGTTGCTTGTTGGTCAGATAGGCAAGCAGGAAATTCCCTGAAGTCTGGAGACGGGACAATATGGCTACGGCTACAGGTTGGGCTTTCTTGTACTGCTGGACTTTTATTACCCGCATTCCTCATTTTCAGCTGCCTGCCCATCACACAGCACAGGTATGCATTTGTAGTCTTGCAGTACTTGTGTTCACCACTGGACTGTGCTATCCACAATGCACTTTCTGTACTTTTTCCATTTAAAGGAGAAGAATAAGAACAGGAGTAAGGGGCCCATCAGGTTAGTGGGTTTTGTGTTTTCTAATAATTTAATACATTTTATTAAAACAGAGAACTTAATTATTGATCCATTCTGGTTTCTTATGGTGCTGGAGAGTGGTGATGTGGTCCATGCAAGTGAGAATTTCAGTGGACTCTTTATACGAGATGATCTGACGCCTGCTGCTGCCACTAGTACCACAGGTGTGCGAGGTGTTCCCACCTGCAGTCCCCTCTTCCATTGCTCAGTCCAGTTGTGTACTCGTTTATGCAGCACGCGTATGCATTTGTAGCCTTGCAGTACTTGTACTCACCACTAGGCTGTGCTGTCCACACTGGCTTTGCATTCTATGTGTTTTTTTTTGGGTTGAGTTTTTGTCGTGTTGTTTTTCCATTTGAAACTTATTTACTAAAACTGTCCATTTTATTTGTAAAGGGGCATTTGGTTAAGGAAGAACGCTGAGGTTTTGAGGTAATGTCCACATGGACGCCGGGCTATGGTCACATGTATATGTTCATCAGTCATTTAAGTCCAAATTCCACTGTGTTCTTGGCAGTGATGGCACAGACGTGGGAGAGCCTTTTATTGCCCCTCGTGTGTCAATCCTTGATTTAGAGTGCCATCACCTGTTAACACGGGACTGTGGGGTCACTTACTGCCTTGTTTGAATCCGAGTGGGGCTTCCATCAACTACACAACAGACAATTACAGGACACGGGAAGCTTGTGTAGATGGGTCCAACCACAAAAGGAGAATGAGGACCACGCAACACAAAGTCTAGAGACCTGTCATGGAGTCGTTGCCAGCTTTGGAATATTCAGGAAGGGCAAATGGATTGAGCCGGAAGAAACGTCTTTATGGGTGAGTGGAAGACTTTTGAGATATCGGTGAATGTATTGCATGTAATGATTGGTCGGCTCATTTAAATGTTCATGTTGATTGGGGGGTTGGCGGCACACAACGCCCATTTGATTCTACATACTGTTGGGGGCAATTACAGGGAGTATTGATTGTTCAAAGATGACTTCAAGTTTCACTACTCTTACAAATTAGTGACAGCACTGTTGGGGGAAAAGCAAGCTTCTGCAGTTGATTGTTCTTTACACCTGGCGCTGCGCAGTTCGTCCCTCCTAGGAAGGCAGACAAGACGTTAAAGAAGTGACACATCAGCAGCGGTTTATATAAGCAGTGAACATGTGCAAGAAAAGCTGGCTTCTCACTAATGCAAAGAGTTGGGGACTGGCAGTCTTTCGTTAAAATGAGTAAAGTGGCACTGAGACAAGTTACACATGGTTTGCTATGCCTTATGGCATTGAGTTGTGGGTGGCACCGTTGGGTCGCCATTTGCCGTTCTATTTAATGAGAATGGGTCGTGTACGGTGTGCAAAATGTCTTTGTGAGCTGTAGTTCGATAATTCAAGTCTAATAAGTGACATCTCACATGCTTTGTTACCATCGAATGTCACAGTTTCCATTTGAGTGTTGTACGGCTGAGGTGATAATCGGTGAGAGCTCTTCAGATGGTTGTGTTTCTACATATGCTCATTACTTAAAAAAAGTCTTTTCTAAAATGCAGCTAATAAGAACAAACTCAGTGAAAGTGAAATATTGCGCTGTGTGATGTCACAATGATTTTTGATTCTTTCTTCAGACGTCCACAATCCTCCATTTACATCTGTTAGCCACAGACATGTCGTCTTGAAGATGGTTTGCAAAATAACTCACAAGCGGCGTCATTCTTACATTGCAGGGTTTCATTTCTGAGAATGTCTCTCAAATGGCTTGAACTGATTATTAATGCTTCATTTTTTCTCTTCCCTTTCTGTCCAAAAAGTTGTATTCAAAAACGATCTTTCATGATGAACACACATCAGTTTAACTCGGCCAGCGTTCCTCTACCAGCTGGGACTCAAGTTCATATTTAATCGATAGATAGATAGATAGATAGATAGATAGATAGATAGATACTTTATTAATCCCAAGGTGAAATTCCCATACTCCAGCAGCAGCATACTGATAAAAACAATATTAAATTAAAGAGTGATAACAATGCAGGTATACAGACAGACAATAACTTTGTATAATGTTAACGTTTACCCCCCCGGGTGGAATTGAAGAGTCACATAATGTGATGGAGGAACTATCTCCTCAGTCTGTCAGTGGAGCAGGATGGTGACAGCAGTCTGTCACTGAAGCTGCTCCTCTGTCTGGAGATGATCCTGTTCAGTGGATTCTCCATGATTGACAGGAGTCTGCTCAGCGCCCGTCGCTCTGCCACAGATGTCAAACTGTCCAGCTCCGTGCCTACAATAGAGCCTGCCTTCCTCACCAGTTTGTCCAGACGTGAGGCGTCCCTCTTCTTTATGCTGCCTCCCCAGCACACCACGGCGTAGAAGAGGGCGCTCGCCACAAACGTCTGATAGAACATCTGCAGCATCTTATTGCAGATGTTGAAGGACGCCAGCCTTCTAAGGAAGTATAGTCGGCTCTGTCCTTTCTTACACAGACCATCAGTATTGGCAGTCCAGTCCAATTTATCATCCAGCTGCACTCCCAGGTATTTATAGGCCTGCACCCTCTGCACAGAGTCGCCTCTGATGATCACGAGGTCCAGGAGGGGTCTGTGCCTCCTAAAATCCACCACCAGCTCCTTGGTTTTGCTGGTGTTCAGCTGTAGGTTGCCTTTGTTCATTTTCGATTCTTTTGTGTTTATGAATGCTATTGGATTGTGGGTGGTCCTCCCAGGAGGCAAGGCTACCTACCAGGAAGTGCTCTCTTTTTGGGTCTCGGTCTCCCACAATTCCCGGCCGCTCATTTCGACAGGGCTTTGGGGCTTACTTGCCTTGTCTGTGCTTTGTGATTTCGGAGTGTGTTGACTTTGCTTTGGATTCAGGATTAGGATTTTGTTCTCCTGGGATTGCCTTGCTGGCAACTTCTTTATGTCTTTGTGCAGAGCTTCATCGTGAAACAGAACATTTTTGTGATAATAAAGTTTGTGTTTTATGTGGCTTGTGCTTGCCTGTATACCTAGCCGGGATTTGATGGTAAATTGCCAACCATGTGGGCAATTTTGGAAGTATTGTACTTTCCACGACAAATAGGACCAAGTAAGATGGTGAACTGCTGGCTCCATTGTTATTTGCATCTCATCTTTTTTAAAATAAAAAGCAATTCAAAAAAGATGGGAGCTGTAATTTTACTGTTCTGTGTGTTTGTTAAGTGAGGATGTCATTTCTGGTCACATTTTCCATTTTTAAGGATGTTGTTTTTCACCACTGTTGCGTATTTCTTGTTTACTCGACGTTCTTATTCTTGTGCACCATCATAACGTCTGCATTGTCGGCGATGTCATCTTTATCTTTGTTATCACGCCAGGTTCGATATCCCTCAGTGGATGTTCTATACAATGGAGATCTTTACCGGTAGTTAGCTTCTTTTGGCCCTAGCGTGAGAATTTTTGGATCTGACTGCAGCTCTGTTTCTGACTTTGGATTTTGTCTTTCTGGCTTTGACCTCATCTTTCTGCACCGTTATCTCCTGCTCTCCATTTGCTCACAGTAAACTGAAGAGAGCTGTTTAAGATTCAATTAAAAACTGGGAGTCTTACTGAAAATAAAGCACAGAAATGTTACTTGAGTAATAATGGGCTTCTAATTAAGAAATTGAGTTGGATTAAAGACGTACTATTAGTGACCCCTCATCTACACATGAGTCCACTGTCCACTTTGACACCAATGCAACAGCTACCTCTGTGCGGGTAGGCCGAGGGTCTTTGTGCGTCTCTAAGTAATGAGCAGCCGTCGGGTCGAGCGAAGAGGAGTGACTTGGTGCTATGGGAGAATCGGCGATCTTCTGTAGAAATAGGCACATTCAGTTTTATTTACAGCCTGATTGTCCTCCCGTGCTTAGGCATTGGCTTTAATTTTAATTTTAATGTTTGATAAGCCACAGAAGGAAGACAAAAGCGTATCTAAGAAAAAATGAAATGGTTTATTGAGAGTGAATAAAAGCATTGGAAATCTTTTACAGGAAAAGATGAAAAAATGAAAATAACAATACACATACATATAAAAATAATTATGTATAAAATACATTTATAAGCAAATTGCAATTTGTTATTCTGCTTTAAAATAAACTTCAAAAGCAACGGAATGTTGAAAGACAAACTGCAGTGGTACAGAATACTGTCAGACGTCTTTGAGGGGCAACGCGCGTGGATTAGGAGACCTGATGTACCGTACAAAACCCCGTGAGAGCCAGCCAGCCATTCCTTCTTGGTCATCTCTCGACAATACAAAAATACATAAAACATTTCACATAAAAAAATCTTCTCGTGTCTCGATCAAATTATTTGTTTACAGCTTGTGCCGTTCAAGACCTCATTTAGAATTGAAAGCAGCATGCGTCTGATTAATGGCCTGCAGTGTATGGCTTTGAATGTTTCTAGAAGTGCGAGTCGGAGCAGCTCTTGTGAATTTTGTGCTCTGGCAAACACACTTTAGTAGTGCGATTTTGTATTTTAAGTATGAAAAGCAGCATCCCGCGCCGTCCCCAAATTCAATGCCGCTGTGTACACAAAGCATATTGAACAGTACAACTAAATTCAATTGTGTTGTCTCTGCACCCCACCTGTGAGGTCACACTACGTGCCGCTGGAAACTGAAACCGATGAGCTGTAAGGCGCACCTCTTCGATTTGCAAAAGATCAGAATTCATAGGTCGTCTCTTGTGTTATCTACAGGTGGCCCTCTGAGAGAAACCCAAATCGGGCACCTTCAGAGTGCTGCGTTCTGTACATTTCAGTAATTCACTTTTTAGTGGCGGCTGCTAGTTTTTTTTAATTTTTTTTTAGTCAGATGTTTCTTTTGTATATGAATTTCAATAAATGAAGAAATATTGAGATTGTGCTCTTTGAGAGCTTTCTTAAAGCAAGCAAGAACCTGAGCTGTGAACGCATGAACTTACCATCTGTACCACAGGAGAATCCTACACGAATTCGGTTGAATTGTCGAAGCGTGAATTTGTTAAGTTGGTCGTTTGAGACCGTTGCGAGAGTCGTGATTACTGTCATCCTCATATTGTCTTTGTAATATGGAATTCCATGCATATGGCTTTGTTATTTTAATTAAGTAACATAAATCTGTCCTAAAACAGTAAGAACTTAATTCAATGCAGTACAAGTGTGGCTTTAATTGAATTGTAGGGGTGCAGGACAGACGTTGATGAAAGTTAGTGCGTGTCCCCGTCCCCCCAATATGGAAGAGGGTACAAGGTCACCAAAAAGGGGGTGTCAACATAAAGCTGACCTTCACAGTGTGGACTGCACTTTGTGCGTCAACGTAAAGGCCACCTCTGTGTTACGTAAAGACCTACATGGTCACACTTCAGCCATGAAGGCTAGTGAAATGGGATGAAGGGTCCATCGGATTAACAATTTGGCGGTGATGGATTTCCTGCATTAGTAAAGTCATAATTTGAAATTACCTTTTAAATATCTCCAACCACTTGGTGGCACCTATTATTACACTGTGCACTTTTGATTTTTAAATTTGAACTGTAAAGTATTTTTATATTACCCCAATTATTTAAAACAAAATATACACTGTAATAGCTCTTTAACCTGGCCTCCACATTATTAGTGTTTGTTCCCATCTTGAAAGTGCAGATTATAAAATAGTGATGCATGTGCACTGTGTTCACATGCTATGGGACAAATGGAATATTCGAGTTTTCCCATTAGAAAGGTCATAGGAATGTCCTTCAGGCTGGTAGCACCCAGTAGGACAATTGAGAGAAAACAATTTTGTTGTAAAATAAAGTTGATGTTTCACCTCATTTAAAAATGTGAAATTAAAAAACCATAACCTATTCCGGTCAAATTGTATTTGGAGCGATGTGATACGCGCTCAACGTATTGCTCGTCTGACATAAGTGATGTATCCTGAAACACTGCGTAGAGTGGAAATTTGCTTTTAGTGACATGACCTTGGACAGCCCCTTGTGATGACCCTAAAAGAACAGCAAACATGGCTGAACTTGTTTGCATTCATTTGTACAGTGTGTACAGACATCTGTGATGTGCATCAGTAGCTTTAAATACAGCATACCGGGGTACAGTAATATTATGTTATGGGTGAGTTCGGCCTCGGGCTATAGCTGAGGCAAACACCGTATCTCGTTTTAGTTCCATACCGTTCGAGTTACAAGAGATCGTGACACTTAGCCACTTGACATCAACACCTGAGAAGATACACAATGGTGGAGATACTGCACATGTCGCACGGTGCAAGACGTCTGAGAGCGTGACTGTGCTGCGTCTTGTTCTTCCCCAAAACGCCTCATACAGACCTTGATTCCCTCATTTTTCAAACCACTACACACTAGGCAGCATGAGACGGAGTACGGAAAGGAGTGCATCTCACCTGTTCTCATCCCACAGTAGAGGAGAGACCGACAGAGTTAATCAAGCACGCCTCTCTTCTCGTCCATGCATAGCAGTGACTGTGACAGACGGTGAGTGCAGCTAGTCGTCATTATGCCACCAGATGCCAGGTGAGTGAGGCATAGCATGGTATGTTGGATTTTTTTTTGACAGGGTCCACACTACGGGATGCCGGATTGGACATGGTCAGATGTCCAAGTGTTACCATATATGGAATGGGACAGAAGTCAGACTGTTAGGATATCACAAGGCCTACCACTCCATTCTGGTTGAGTAAGTACCTTGTAGTGTGAGATATAAATAATGTTATTACTACCAAATTTAATAAATAAACGATATCTTTAGTAGCAAACACTTCTACCATCATACCGTATATGGTAACACTTGGTCATCCCATGGTGAGGGTATCTGGGTTTCCTAACACTGGTGCAGATATAAAAGGATAAGAGTGGCCTGAAATTGCAAGAATACAAGAGACCCTCATGCTGCAGCAGAGAGAGAGAGATCGACGGTACATGAAAATAGACCATCGCCCTGCACCACGACAGTTTCTTTATTTAATCATCCGCTACAAGTTTGTCCAAGTAGAAAAGGTTGGACTGTAGTTTGCATATCTTTTAAATTGATTTTTGTACAGGCCTTGTAGCAAATCAGTAATGACCTTACGTTTCTCTCTAAATGCCAACCAGATATTCACATACGTGCAATGACATGGTAACATGAAACGTCGCGAGTGGCATCTCCACCAATTTCGATAACATGTTAATGCTGCAATAGTGTTTCGCATTGGAAAACCTGGGAACAGATGCGTCAGCAAAACTAATTTGAAGAATACTATTGGTGCCAAAAAGTGAAAGTTTTACTAATCTAGTTTAATTCAGCAAAGACAATAAATAAATGAGTATATACAGTGTAGATGTGCCCTCCCTGTGCACTTATGGAAACCTGGTGTGGCTGTTGTCACAATGGTAAATTTTTGACCGTAATCAGTCAGTTGCTCGTGTTGTTTCTAGGAGTAAAGATGGCCGCTCCGCTCTTTGTGTGCACCAGAGAACAACAGCCAGCAGTGATCCACTTTTTATGGCCTGAAGGTGTACCCAGAGCCAAGGTCCACAGGAGGCTTTCCGCACAACATGTGCAGGGTTTTACCACAGCCGGGTCTCTTATGAATAGTTTTGAGAAGTTCAAAAGTGGTGGGACAAGTGTTACGCACAAAGGAGGAGCAGGACGCTTGTCCATGTTCACTAATGAGGACACCATTGAGGTAAGTCTGTACCACGATTCTGATGAAGTAACAAGGATTTCCCTCCCGATACGCTTTCAGTCCAGAAAAAGTTGATCACTGCTTGCTCTTCTTCTTTGGTGCAAACAGAGGGCGGAACAGCCATGTTGACTGCTAAAAAAACAATGAGAGAAACGGACGGATCGAGGTAGAAACTTGACCACTGTGGCCACAGACACACCAGGTTTCCACAAGTGTGTGAGGAACGCTGTACAGCCAATGATCACCAAAGTGCAGGTAATGATTGACTGACCCTCTTGTATGTATAAGCATGGTAGAATATGCATTTGTAATTTGACACGTCGACTCCGACTATAGGACGACGTCGTCGGCGCACGCTGGTGTAATTTCCTATTCCATTTACTGCCTAAACACACAAGGCTGTACAAGATAAACAAAAATAAAGCAATCACTACAAACTTGTAATATTTTAAAAGTGTTGACTGCTACTGTAAATATGTACTTGATAAGACCTTAGATTTGAAAAATTAAAAAAAAAAAAAAAAAAGAGAGGCAGCTGCTTTTTACGTGCAGGCGTTTCTCCTTATCAACATACAGCAATCCTGAATGCTACAGAATATGAAATGACTTAACGACACCAGGTGTGGTGTGACCAAAATGTTCAGGAGCTGATCCCCTAAAAATACAGCATTGTTTGACTTGATGGAACAGCTGTGGTATCTCAACGGGACATAGAAACACCTTAGAAAGTCGCCCGTTTGTCTCCGTTGTGTGTCAGCTATGTGCGCCGCTCAAGGCACGGGTGCCGTTAACGACATTTTTCAAACTAGAGTCAGTCGGCGCTCCTGTAACAACAATTGGCCTTTCTTTGCAAAGCCTTTTCTCACAGTGGTTCCTACACCCTGTGACATTTAACCTGACTTGCAAGCTTTTTCAAATCCATACAAAACTGCAGGAAAGTTGTTAAAGGTTGTAATGTCGCCACTCGTAAGAGTTAGTCTGACCTGATTTAAAAGGCTAATGGGCTCTTGATGATCTTTTTTTTTTTTTGTTGGTTAGTATGTGGAATCTTGTTGGTCAATTCTACATTTCAATTCCCACTGACCAAACAGGAAGCAAATCCGTGTTTATGCTGTCTGCCTTTGTGGAAGGCGGACAGTCCGGTCAAGTTGTAGCAAGAGACGTAGAACGTTTCAAACGGGATCAGGTGTGCTACAAATTCCTGGTAGGATTGCACGTTTATACGTTTAACAGATAGAATCATCTGATTACAGCCTGTGTCATGCCAGGCTACACAGCTGTTAAAACAGGTACAACGCTTTTCAGTTGCAGACCCGTCTCTTTGCCTCACTCACTGGTCTTGTCTTCGATTCAAAAGCTTGAGCCCTGGTGAATGCGATGTCTCGGTGTGTGCTGCTCTCATTTTTCAGAAATATTGCATACGTTTTTGTCATTGTGAGCATACGACTGGATAACTAGACACACCGATTACGTGACAACAGTAACAAGATTTTTTTTCCCGTGGATGTTTTTTAAATTGTTTGTTTGCTTGTAATCCAGTGATGCTCTCCATAGGCAGCCATTCTATCAGAAATTTTATCTTGGGTTTTGATAAAAATTTTGTCAGCCGTCACAATAAAGCGTATGGGGAATGTCATATATTAAAATACGTATATCACTTTTGAGTGGAGTACAGTCGACCCTTGATATACGACCGGCCTGACATGCGAGCAACTTGGTTTACGACCAAAATTTTTGTTTTGAATTGCAACCAACGTATTGCGTTACGACCCGAATGCGGTCACGTGTATCCACTTGTGCGATTGTAAACAAACAGCCGAGAGCGTTTGTAAGCGTCAGTCGAAGCCCAGATACATGTGTTTGTGGACATAATTTTGGTCAGTGCAGTGATTTATATAATTTATTTCGATAATTGCTAAGGAAGGAAGAGAAGGTAATGAAGGTAAAGAAAGTGATCATAATCGAAACGAAGAAGGAAATTGTGTGGAAATATGAGAGTGGTGTTTGTGTGACCAATCTTGCTAATATGTACAGCATGTCGAAATCCACCATCTCGACAATTTTACAAAGAAAACATTTGTATAAGGAAACTCCTTCCAAACAATAACCACCTTCCATTTCATTCTCCTCCTCCTTCTCCATTCCTGCAAGCCAAAGATGTCAACTTAAATGGTGAGTACAGTATGAAATTGTTGTTTCTGGTAGGCTAGGCACTTTTTGGTTAGTACATTAGAAAAATTATTGGTGTTTTTGGTACATTATGCACATTATAAAACCCTTTTCTATTAAAAAAAGTTAAGTAAGTGTTGCTGTGGGCAGTTCGGAACACATTATGGGTATTTCCATTATTTCTTATAGGAAAATTAGTCTTGACTTACAACCAACTTGAGTTACGAACTCAATTCGTTCACGAGGGCTGGTTGTAAGTCAAGGGTCCACTGTATTTCTTTAAAGCTCAGTCAAGTCTCATAATTTTAAAACATAGCGAGACGCACTGAACATCATCCGTTAAGGTTGCCGTGAATTCGGAAGGGCCGCAGGTCACCCAGCGAGTCGGGAGTTGCTTGTTCTCAAACCTGCAGGTTGTATACCACCTGTGCTGCTGCATTTTAGACATGTGGAGAGAACATTTTGGTCAAGTCTCATAAAAAAAAAAATATGATGGACAAGATGCTAAAAGTGAAAGCGGTCACACGTCGTAACTCTTTACTCAACAATAAATAATCGATTTCAGCAAAAGTATAAAAATGAGGCGCACTTCTCTAAATATAAAAGCTACAGTGTATCAAATAAACATTATACAGCAATTAGAAATGTGTAACGTGACCACTTACACAAATAATGTCAGCAAAAAAATAAAAAAAAAATAAAATATATATATATATATATATATAAACTGTATATTCATGCCCCCCAACTGCTGTCCGAGTTTATATTTACAACACTGTCTGCCTTAAACTTGACTTTTTCTAAAACACAGGGCATTATTATAAAAATAAAAATGTTAAAAAGTTGTTAAGTCAAAGCAGCACATACAAAAAGTGAATATATATTTTTACATTTACTTGGACAGAGAGGGTTGTGTTAGATGAGAAGGGAAATCCATGAAGGTCACAGTCTGTCGGAGGTGTCACACAGTTATGCTCGGAAATGAGCATTAAAAAGAGCCAGCTCTTAAATACACTTAAATAAATATATATATATATATAGTCTTAAAACAATGAGAACATATAAGGCACGTTTGGTTCCTGGTCTAAACACTGTGGTTCTGTCAGGACAATTTCGATGCTCGTAGTGAAACGATTCACCGACTGGCCACGGCTCACTTAGTATCTTGCTACTTCAAATGAGGTTTTTAAAAGGGGAGAAACGAATAACACGCTAAAAGTTTCCTAAGCGCGCCAGAGCGATGGCGCGTTCACGTATAACGGTGCACATTAGTGGCAGGCACTGTACAGGAATATTTACACTTATTTAGCTTTAAAGCAATCTATCAAAGTATAAGTTTCTCTGTTCTTTAAAAAAATAAAAATAAGGCACTTGAGAAGGCAGTGATAAATTAAAGATTGACGTTATTGACTGTCGTAAGGCAACCACATTATGCTTGTAGAAGTGGAAAATGTGACTGTACTATTTAATGAACAAAACTTGTTTACACCATCCTGTCCCAAAAGGCCTCAAACACAAAGGACCGTCAACTGTGTTCCACCGGGTAGCACACGTAATTTATGCAATGGGATTCCTCAACATGAAATGAGATTTTGCTTCTCCTCTTACTTGTGACCACAGGACTCGTCTTACACCAGAAGATCACATAGTGATGTCAAACATCGGTCAGATTTTCAGCCAGTGATGACGCTTTAAATCATCGCCGTCATCGGCTCAGACAAGTCAACAGAGCAAGAGCACATAAGCAGTGAATTACAGTCAATATCAAGATGTAAACTTCGTAACAAAACAAACAAAAAAAAAAACAAAAGCGGCAGTTTGAAATATAAGCGTGAAATGTAAGTGTCAACAAAATAAGACGACGCACATGAAAATATAAACCATGTGGCCAAAATACCAAGACAAGGCCAGCAGCATGTCCTAAAACACGAAAACAAGTCATTTCCATGCTATGGCTTGTTACATTGAATTTACACAAATGTTACAGTCGACTTCACGGATTTGCCCTTACTACTTGTAAAGCACACGATCACAAAGGTCTACTGACGTAACGATGGAAAGATTTAACCAAAATGAGGCTTAGGGGCCCACCTCACTGACAACTTGGATGACATCCTCGCTGTCCATCACAGACCCGGACATGCAGAGTTCCAGGTGGTCTTTATGGATCGCAGTATTGGATCCAACGGTTAAATCAGTCTGGAGTTCTTCAGAAACTGAATCAGGACCTGGTAGACAAACTTGTACTGAGCCACAGTCTGGACCATGAGCATACGCTGCTGTCGGAGGCTTTGGAGCATCATGGGAACATCTGTTTTCTGTAAGGGCGAGGAGGAAAAAAAGGAAAATGTCAGTTTGATTAGGTAACCTCACGTCTCAACGAATTAAAAGTTCAGGATGTTTTGGTCTCCATTTTCAAAATGAATTTTGGCCAAATTGTTCACTTGCCTTAAATATCCAACCAAACGTTAAAAAGACACCCAATGACGGACTGTAGCATTTCCACATGTGGTGGTCAAACCCAGTGGTAAAGGCACACCATGAACCGAGGATCAAGATGTCCGTACCACCTTACCTTACATAAACTTGTGCTTTACTTCTCCTTAGACGCCAGTTGCAGTGACCAACTTTCAAAAAGAATATCTCCCGGTAACCCTTTCAAAAATGGGCACTGCTTTTTGCGATGCTCAATCACCTGCAATAATTGGCCAACAATCTCCAAAAAATAAATGTTTGTTACAATTTAATTGTAAATCTGCACAGCTTCCACAACGGTGGTACTTTGTTGTGTTCACATGGTGCACATCTAAACTTTGTAAGAAGTAGCTGAAGGACCAATCAGTTCTAAAACTATTAACTTTACAAAGCGAGATCATGCAAAATGATCTACCTGGGAACGTCCAGCTTCACTTAGTTCAGTGTTAAAATGGAGCGTTTTCAGCCTCCATCTAAATGGCCTGGGCCTACAAATTCTACCACAGAAGATGAACTGCTGATGATGCCAACACGACGTAACATGGACAGCAGCCCGAGAGTATCAGAAAGTGAGAAGTAAGAAGATCAAGTGGAATGGGAATGAGAAGAGAATCGGAGTGACGCCGTCTCTCGGAGCTAACAGAATCTGACACAGGCTGAGGAACATCCAACCGAGGACGTTAAGGCACTAGGAAGAAATAAGTTGGAGTCCCGAACAGAACCCAGCAGAACTCTTCCCACTTTTTAAGCCTCTACTTACCTCGTTGTGCTCAAGGCAGCTAATCATCAGTTCTGCTAGGATGACAACCCCGGTCCTGCCTACCCCAGCACTGCAGTGCACCACCACAGGTGGGTTTCTGCCTTTGGAAGGTTCCAGCATGCTGTTGGTGTGTCGTCGTACTGACTGAATCTCTTCAAGGTATGCTGAAGTGCCAAAAAAAAAAAAAAAATCGTGGTTAGCACGCTGAAGATAACAACGTATTCATCAGTGCATTCATTTTTTGAACTTGCTTTCAATCCTCTACGGTGCTGAAGCACGGGGAACAATACGTTCACATCAAAAATGCTGCAAATGTCTTCTATTTGGTCAATTCACATTTCCAATACCAATTAACACTCCAGCCTTTTTAGTTTAGTCAGGAAATTGCAATCGTTTCACAGATCCAAGATTCATACGAATGAAGGATGACATGACATCAAGCGATACCTAAAAACACAATCAAAGCAGAAAAACAGAAAACCTCCTCTTACACAAGAATCCCTGCACGTCCTCAGGAATACGCTGGTCCTGCCAGTCGGTGTACTGCAGGTGCCAAACCGTTCTCTCCTGCCCGAGGAGGAGATGCTTGACCTTTAACCCCGTGGTTGCATAGCAGCCCGAATCCGTGCGGAATTTGGTTGTCACTTTGAACTTGCCGTAGTTGGCCGAGGTGTGCTTCGATCCCAGTTTCGGCCAGTACCTGTGACTCTTTGTCCTGCCTCCCTCCTGCAAGCAAAGAGAAACATTGGGGTCTGAAATGGCCTGCCACACGTGACACATGGACATTGCTTTCCTTTATGACTTCTATTGTGTCTGCTCCTCATGAGGAAGGGTGTTAAAATACAGTATACTGACAGAAAGAGAGGCCATATTTTCTGGAATGGTAAAACTCTCATTCCGGCTGGTGCCCTTTCATGTTTGTTTCAGAGCCTTTGCCCATCCATAAGGAAAAATTCCCAAGCACACCAGCCCTCGTCCAGTGCCCTTTTATTCACGATTTCCAGGTGGAATGATTCCTGTTCACGTCGTCTTTACAAAGGCCACACTTGGGTGATTTTCTGTGCATTCTAGAATGCCTCAAATTAGGAGTTGGCATTGTACCAGTTGAGCCGGAATGCCAGAGGAGATCCTAATTGTGTTATTGTTCTGATAAAAAAAAATGAACGATATGCTAACGATTAACATAAAAGACGTGAAAATCAATGCATACAAAACAGGAACTGTGGATTTATGTTGGGGTGTTAGTACCTTGAAGGTAATGTCTTTAGATTTGTACGTATCTGTGTGATAAGCAAGGAAATGCTTTTCAGAATATTTCCCATGGTGCTGTGCAGTTTGACAGTGTGTCCATATTGAAATGCAGAGAATTGAGAGGACAGGATAAGGCCGCATCTTGTCAAACAGATTTGATTTTGTCTTAAGTTGTTGGGACAGGCTGGTGTGTGTGTGTGTGTGTGTGTGTGAGAGATCCGACTACCGATAAATGTGTGATCTGAAGTACAATGCATACAATGTGGGTGCCGTCGGCATTGGGTGTAGAGTTTATTGTAAGTCCTTAGGATGAAAGGTGAATATGTGCCGTCAAGCAAAGACTCAGAAAGCGTATCTAGAAACAGTCCAGAGGAGTTAGAAAGTCTACTGCAAAAATAAGCCTTACCTCCTCGGCCGTGACCATGGCAATGACGTTCACTCCCTGCTCCCAGACCATCTGCCAAAAATCTTGGCATGTGTTAGCGAGTGGCCCCTGGGTGGCGATGTAGTGCCAGTCCTCATTTCCAACATTGACCTAAAATATAAAGAGAGAGTGTGGGGCGTTTGAGCTGTAAAGCAATAAAATAAAAGAACACTCCAAACGCACTGAATTTCAGGGGGCTTCAGCCCATCCAAGTGGCCTCGGTGCAAGGTAGGAACCATCCCTGGAAAGAGTGCCAGTCATAGCTGTACACAGAGGAAGCAGAGTACTGACTGAATAATTACAACAACAACATTTATTTATATAGCACATTTTCATACAAAAAGTAGCTCAAAGTGCTTTACATAATGAAGAGAAGAAAAATAAAAGACAAAATAAGAAATTAAAGTAAGACAACATTAGTTAACATAGAAAGGAGTAAGGTCTGATGGCCAGGGGGGACAGAAGTTAGAGAAATTAGTACTACTACTACTACTATATGCGTTCATCTAAGAAAACTTAAAGGAAGAGTCCTCCTAAAATAAACACTTTTGTATTAGTTACTTAACCCATGTAATATGTAGTGGTGGTCAAGAAAAATTGTATCTCCATTTTGAATAAAACCTGAGATTAAATAAGTTTGATAGAATGCAAGCCAATGGTGACCAACACAGTACAATGGAAACCAATGAAAAAGACTTCCATTAAAAAAAAACAAAAAAAAAAACCACCTGTTTCTTGCGTCATAAGCCACAAGTCCGTTATTCAGTCGCTTGTTCACAACATGCAAAACACCTGCATTTTTTTATTTAAACTAAAATATTGTCAGATACTTCCGGAAATGTCCACACATTTCAGAAACTGCAAACGCAAGTCACTTGGGATTGACTGTTTGAACTGAAGTTCTGCCGCTCCCCTCATTCATTGGTCAAGAGTCTCGTCTTCAGTTCAAAAACCCCGTTAACGGACCTCGAGAATTCTAGAAGTACTGAGAAAGCCACAGGTTTGTGTCACTGAATTGAAAAGGACCGACATTGAAGGCCATGATGAACCGAGTGCCAATCAAGAAAACGGAATAATACAGAAGAACAATACTCAACCCTGGATGATGATGATATCACAGGAACACAAAATATTTACAACAAACAATGACAAGACAAACGCAAACATCAAGCTTTACGTCCCCAAACAAGTCCAGGACAGCAGCTGTGACGTGTAATTTAGATGTAAATGAAGAACACTTGTGGATGGATGGCGGTTAGCATTCCTCTGCCAAAACAGCTTCCCCTAAAAGAAACAAATCAACAGTCCAACTGGAAAATCCCAAAGTGTATGAAAGCTCGGCAGGCGCGCCTCCTCTGGAGGATGAGCAGCGGTGAACAGGTAAGTACGATGAAATGCACTCCACCGTCCTTCACTGATGCTCACTTTGTCGGTTTGTTTTCTAGCTAGAAATTTCTTCTTACTATTTCTAAATGGGTGCATTGAAAATTTAAACTAAATAAATAAATAAAGATGTCCCCGGCAGCCCTCCCCAGGAATTTATACTGCTGAACCAATAAACCTACCAAACTACAATACCCACAATGCCCTGCTTAAAGAACTAGATTTCTAAAATAATTTGGGGTTAATTCAGTTTAAGTGAAAATAAACTTTACACAGGATGTACAAAAATCAAAAATAAACCTTTTATGTGCCATCACTACAACTTTATCTCCCCCCCTGCCGCCACGTGACTTGTATTCCCTGTTTATAAAGTGCGCAGAGATTTCCAGAAGTACCAATTTGATGATATATTATTAGTTAAAAAATGCATGTGTGAAGTTTCGACTGGATAACCAACATGTGGATTATGGGCCACAACTAACACGAGATTTCAAATATATGCGTTTTTTATATCGTTTGCCGACATACAGCACTGGTCGCCATTGGCTCGCGTTATCTCCTAAACTTTTTATATCATGAAAACATGCAATTAAAACTTTTTTTTGTCCATCACTACAAATAACGGGGGCATTTTTTGGGGGGGAAGTATTACATTATCCTGATCTTTAAAATCTGGAGTACAGGTGGGTTAAATAAACCACTCCAGGACATCCAATGTGGAGTCCGGAGCAGCAACCTCATGCTATCAAGTCCGGCACCTTGTAAAGCGTGCAGTTTCCTCATCACCTTGATATGTGAGGCGTTGATGTATCCCGTATTGTTTTCTTTGGTGGGAACCAACTCCACTCGGTTCTCGTCATAGGGAATAACGTCCCGGAAGCGGTTTCGTTCGACATTATCCTGCAGCAGGGCTGTGGAGAAGTCACCGTCAGTCTTCTTCTTGAGGATCTGCTCGTATTCCGTAAACACCATTTCTTCTTCCAGCTTTCTTTCTAAAGCCTTGCACTACAAAAGAGCCAAATTTAAACATTTCATTAAAGTAAGACCAGCTTGTGTTAAATGGGAGGCCCACCTTAGAGGGAACGCCACATTAGAGGTTTAGAGGGTCAGTATTGTCCCTTGGGTGGCTTGTAACAGAATTCTTACATGCAAGTTGATTATCAAGGAGAATTCAGCATTGAAGGCTACAGCAGGGGTTCATATGGCAAAAAAGCCACATGAGGGAGAAAAGGGGCTGAGCCCCCCACCCCAAACTTCTTCAGGAGTTTTGAATGTATGGATAGTGCAGGGTTGTGAAACTTGGTTTAATTTTCTCTGACCTTTGGACCCCAGCAGGCCTATTCGGGGATCCATGGAAGTAAAAATGTTAGCATTTCTCACCCTCTCATCTGTTGACATCTTGATGGCATCGTCCTCCTTGTCCCGAGGAGACGGGACCCTTGTTGTGTAAAGTCCACTGAGTGCCGCCAACATCAGTGGCCTCTTGAGGGAGTCCATAGCTGCCAGCTTTTGCTTCTCTAAATTCTAAGAAGAAAAAGAAAAAAAAAAAAAAACTCTGTTAAACTGAAATTGAAAATGAAATGGCAGGAGAAAAGTCATAAACATCTAAAAACAAATTTCAAGAAATGGAATTCAAAAGAGCAGGTTGTGAGGTCCACCAAGCAGTCTTTATATTGGCCCCACCATAACAAGGTGCACAGACAAGTGTGACACTGAAGGGAGGAGCCTCAATACCAAGGGGAGGAGCTGTGACACTGAGGGGAGGAGCCACCACACAGAGGTGCTGTTACTTCCAGCAGCTTCCATCCATCCATCCAACAGCAGTGCTATGAAACTTTTTATTTCTGCCTTTTCTTACATTTTTTGTATACATTATATTTTGGGGAATCTTATCCGTTTGATTAACTGTGTAAATCCCACGTATCATTGTTTTATTTTCATTTATTTTTTGTCTCGTTTACTTCTTTTTATCATTAAGATGAGGATGTCACTGCAATGGCAGTTTTTTTTTGTTTTTTTTACTGTTTCCTGCGGTATTTTTCAGTATTTTCTGACAATTGTGTCCTCGTTGCTATGCCATGATTGGTATGACGTCATCACAAAATGACTATTTGAGTCCTGGCACTTTGCCTATCCTAGCTTTTGAATATTCTTTTAAAAAATGAACTTTTGCTTGTGCTTCAGTGTATTTTAGTTAGGGCATTCTTGATGTGTTTCATATTTCACAATTTGATTTTTAGCGTCAGTTTCATAGGCAAACCTAAACTTGCCTCTTTTACTTGTCACTACGATTTTAAACTTAGTTTCCGTATCTTAGTTCATATCTTTCGATCGCTTTAGTATACGTTTACTTGTTGCATGTAGCAGTTTTGTCTTTTAGGACGTTATGCTTGTTTTAAGTGTATAGCAAGTCTTCAGTCAGGGTCTCCTAACGAGGTTTGGTTGCAAAGGGCCACTGAAGTTTTCCATCACACACAATTCACTTAAATACGGGCTGGCAGACAAATGGTATTTGAGCCCTTTGAGGAGAAATGGTGGCGGCGGCCAATTTCAGATGTGGATTGACTTTGCCTGTGAACATTACAGTACGTGCGGAGGGTTCCTTAAATACGTATACGAGAGACAGTAGCAGAAAAACTGTAGGCTCCAAGATGTGGCAGTTAAAGTCCAAACTGAGAGTCCGATACATCGTTTGTCAAAGCCGGTGACACAATCCAAAAAAAAAAAGAGCAAGAGGTTCAGGGGTTAGGAAGTCAGTTTTTTTAAATTGTGATCTCGGAGTAATCCATCAGGCGTGGATACCCCAGAACAGCCGAGAATTATGAGAATTAACCTGTCAACTAGCTGATGAGCACACTGTGGGGAACTCGTCTTCTATAGAGACTGTCATAATAAAAGCCTAAAATGGTGGGCTCAGTTTGCCAACAAGTTCTAAACGTTTTAACAGAGTAAGATACAATAAAAACAAACCTTAAATTCAGGTTCTCTGTGCGTTGAAACCCCATACGCTGCATACAACAAATCACAAATTTCATTAGGAGCCGAACAAAAAAAAATGTCTCATTTCTAAGGATCACAACAATTGGTCGTTCAGTAGTCACTGGGTAATAATCTAAGGTACATCTGCCTGGTGGACTAGTGAGCTATAAAGATTCTTAATTTTGGGATCCTGATGTTTTATTTACTTTTGGCCAGTAAGTTCACAAAATCACCTTTCCTTGAGCTGTGCTACCCCTTGATGATGGTTTGAAATCTAAGAAAATTGGAGCAATCCAGATGAGAACGGGCCATTCAGCCCAACAAAGCCCGCCAGTCCTATCCACTTAATTCTTCTAAAACAACATCCAAGTCATCAACATCGACCTTGGCGATGCATACGTCACAGTTAATACACCATTTCTAATGGGAGTCATAAAAGCAGTGTTGATGCTTGTGATGCACCAACTGTTCGAATGACAAATTCAATGCACGTCTCTGTTAAATGCCATTTGGTATGGGAATTGTAAAAGTAGTGTTAAGGTTTCTGATGCATCAACTGTTGGAATGCCAAATACAGTGCATTTGATTACTACAAATGTTTGTGATTTTTGGAGTGACGGAGACACAGACAGACGCGTATCCTTTCATTAAGGTGAATAAGGCAGTGACAGAACTGAACAATTTATTGTTCCGTATTGTCGCAGACATTTTCTTATGTGTAATGTAACTTTATACTGTGTGTATTTATTAAACGAGAAGGTGTATTTGTTTCCTGTGAATATCACCACCGGTCCAGTTACCGTATTCAGACTGTCATTTATGGAGACCGTGGTTCAGGAGGGGACTTGGGTAAAAAAAAACCTCGAGGAAAACGTTTTATGGAGTAACAGAGATTTCAGTCATTTGGGGCCAACTGTTGCTCTCGACAGTCGCTTACTGAATGTCTGCCTGATAATCGGACTACGGTTTTGCGTTGCCCCGTCTGAACAGAACTGTCTTTTCATTACGTGATCCAACCTTCTCTAAAGGTCTTAGTTAAGGCTTCTCATCAAATGGAGAGTCACATCAGCACGGCCCCCTCGACTGCATCCTACTTTATACGAATGAAACGGGCTGCAAAAACACTTTAGTTGTCATTGTCCTAAATGATTATAAGCCCACCAGACAACAACATAAAAGTACAAATCGGCAAACAACTGGCAAATTGCAAAATGAGAGTTTACCCTTAGCACGATCTCTCGCTCCACGATGCTGTCCTCTATGGAGAAGAGTTCAGATACGGGACGCTCCTTGACGGGCTCCTTCTTTACACGCTCCTTCACGCTTGTCAGATCGGGCTCTGATAGGGAGGGTCCCAGTGAGGGTCCATTGAGGGAAACTTGCTCACTGCGAGAGGGGTTGGCTGCATGATTGGGCCCTGCTCCCACCATTCTGGCTTGGATGGTGTCCACTGGAACGAGAGTCAGCTGTTCTTGTCTTATGGCCCCATTGCTCACAGTCTTTCTTGGCCCAGGGTACTCGGGTGGAGGCTTATTGGGCATTTTTGGCCAAGCTGTTTGCATGTGAATAGCAATATTTTCATTGAACGCTGGTATCAGTACATCATAGTCGGGAGCATAGTCCTCCTCTTCACTTTCACTGCCATGTATCACCATGGTGGCATCAGAAAAGGTCTTGGAGTGCTGATACTGGGAATGCTGGGGGGCCTCTTGGACCTTCTGAATAGGATCTCCTGCTTGGACCTGCTCTCTGAGCGTATTCCTGCGAGGCAGTGGCGCGTTTAGCGTCTTTAGAGCCATGGCCTCCATTCCGCGAACCATACTGCTAATAACCTCCAGGCTATGCCTTTTTTGCGCAACTTGATGATGTTTGACAGCAGTGAGCGGCTCACTGACCTCTTGTAAGGACTGATGCACAACGGGTGAGCTGTCCTGCTGAAACGTCTTCACAGACAGCTGAACTTTGCGAGTGATCAGTTCTGGACTGCTCCCGCTAACGTATCTGTGTCGGTGGCTAGCCAGATCAGGGGTACTGGTAGCAGGGCGGAAACGCGGGTAGGGAGGCGGCGGTCGGAAGAAATGGTTCCTGAGCATGTGAGTTGTGCTGTACTTCTGAGTTCCTTGTTGTTGCATATTGGCCAGTTCAGGAGTGCTGACCGTGTGAGAAATGGCACTGGCGGCCGAATAGCCCTGAGAGGAGCCGCCGGGAGTTGTCTGCGCTGAAGGTACCACAGGTTTACTGTAGTTAACTGGGACCCCATAGTGATTGAAGTAAGGTTGGCGGTCTCTCATTTCCGGCTGACTGTACACCATTTCCTCCGGTTGGCTGTAAGCACAGGTGTTGCCGATGTTGAGGTTCCTCAGCGACTGACTGTGACAGTCCATGGCTACGATGCCCCTCTTCTGTCGCATGACAGTTTCGTACTCTGGAGTTGGCCGGTAGGAGGGTACGATGATAGCGCTGTGGCGGTGACTTGGAATGTAGTCCTGCCTCATGATGTCGCTGCCAGGTATGCTGAGATTCGACGACACCGGAGAGGCCTGCATGAAGTTATGAGAGTGATTGAGCGAGTTCATACTTGACGCGCTGTACACGCTGCCGTTGGGAACTTTTCCATTGATGTGGTTATAGTCAACTGGGCATCGGTCAAGGCTCGTTTGAGATCTGTAGTACAAGCTGCCATCTTCATGATAAATACTGTCTGCAAAAGGAAAAGAGGAACATAGTTAGTATCACTTTCTGTGATGTCCATGATTAGTAACAAACCAGCGATTTGCAAAGAGTTGAATTCACAACAAACCGGAGAGTTTCAATTTTACAAACAAATTCACAAAACAAATGGCATTTTATAATCCAAAAAAAAAAAAAAGTGAGCTATTGCCACAGGAAGAAAGGCACTTTGCTCCTGCCTGGAACTGTTCTTCCTTGTGCTGAGTCTGCATGTGACTGCCTGACATTTACTATTTAAAGTTCCGTAGTTAAAAATCAAAAATGACCAAACTCGCTTCCTGCTCCGTATGGGACATTCTGGAGAGCTGTGCATTGTGGTTGATCTATGGGTATGGTGCCCACTTTGCCAATTATGACAGCGCTTCTTCATGCTGTCAAGTTGCAAAAGTTACTTAAAGTCTCGCCCAGTGACCAAGGGATCGTTCCGAACGCTTCTGACGTGAACAATGAAATAACTGCACACCTGCCACTAACTCCCTTAAATGGGAGTGGGCACCCAGTCTC
The DNA here is from genome assembly GCF_900747795.2 of Erpetoichthys calabaricus. Classification (NCBI taxonomy): domain Eukaryota; kingdom Metazoa; phylum Chordata; class Cladistia; order Polypteriformes; family Polypteridae; genus Erpetoichthys; species Erpetoichthys calabaricus. Next base: position 1,435,285 of record NC_041408.2, on the reverse strand, counting down.
CCAATGTTGTAACACATAAGAAAATCGCATGGTGTACGCCCACCCTATGGCACCCATTTTTGGGACAACTGGAGCTCCACCTAGTGGCTGCTGCTGTCCCCCAAGCCTGAACCCTAATATTGGGCTTTAAAGGCTGCCTGCCCACATGACCATATGAAGATCATCATATATTAAGAGCCGTCAGCCCAGAATGCAATCCAGGACTCTGGAGCGGTGTGGCATCAGTTCTATCCACTGAGCCACTATGCCTCGATACAAATACAATGAGGGAGAAAGCGTACTTTACAGAATTGGAAGTTTGTTCAATAAATTAAATGCGTAATTTAGAGACATAAATTAAGCAAAATGAAAGCATACCTTGTGAAGTGTGAGTTTCTTGGTGATGATCTCCATACTGGGAATGCATCGACGTCACAATGAATGGCTGATGCCTTGACTACAAGAAAAAATAAAAAGCTGTCAATCTGGTGGTGAGAGCTCTAGAAGTGGAGTCACAGCTCCTCGTTTACACGCCTTTTTGTTTTTGAAGGTTTCACACCTCTCATGAATATTGATGAGTTACCAAAAAGTGACAAAACACACAGAAATATTCATGCATTTTTGGAGCATGATGTTATTTTATCCACTAGATGGCAGCAGAATACCGTCCCAAGCATTATTCTGGGTTAACGCTGAATATCGGATCAGATTATAAGAGTTTCACGTGAGTCGGGCTTAACAATATTTACACAAGTCCCAGCCCGAGAGACACTCAGGGTTAACACCAACAAAGTTAATGCATTTAACAGCTTGTGTTTTTAGGGAACATGTTATCTTTTAGGTAACTGACTGAACCAGCAGCAGGAAGAAGGCCGAGGCTGATAGGCCTTCTTTGGAAATACTGGCGAGCATCAGAGAGTTCTGACAGCAAAGCCCCCTTCTGTGCCTTTGAGGGGGATAGATCTGGTGTAGCAATCAGACCACCCCTAACTAAAGGGATAAACATACAGGCAGTGAGGGAAAGAAACCACTGGGGCGTCTGCCATTGCACAGATGGCATAAAAGAGGTTCAGTCTGAAGTGCCCACACTGTGGGACATAAAGAAAAGGATAAAGAAGGAGGAGGAGATTACCTTTCTAATTTTAATGCATGGCTGGTCACCCCTTCTTACTTCTACAAGCAGGAATATAATCCTGGAGGGGGCTCTAGACCATTGCATGACACACTCATGTACTCATTTAAAGGCTAATTGAGAGTTAAACTTAGAAGCACATCTTTGGGATATGAGAGGGGAAACCAGACCAGCCCACCAAAAGGGACAAGACCAGGATTTAAACCCACTGCTCACGAGCATTGTGGCCAACACACCACCCCTGCAAGCACAGTTAAAAATATCATTCCCATAAATGTTCTTTTTTCATGACGTCTACACTCAAATGCAGGATTGTTCCACATTTAGATCCATTGTTCTAGCAAAACAGCAAAGCTTTCAATTTTTAGAATCCGATTTTCATTCAGATAAGTTTGGCTCTGGGCATCTATGACCTTCCGTCTTGCTCGTACAAAGCAGGCCATTTACAGCTGAAGCAAGAAGCCAGGCTTTTGCGTTGGACAATAGAAGAAGGGGGGGGGGGGGGGGGGCTGTGCTGTAAGAAGCGGGACAATGAACAAAAGACATGAGCTGTGCAGAAAAATGTGCAATAATTCAACGTCTCCTGCCTGAACATGCCACCTGACAGAGAATCCAGTTTCAAAATATTTTGTCCCCATCCACGGCTTTGCACTTACCAAGGAAGACCTGCTGCAAGTCGGCCTTCTTCTGATCGGCACAGGCGAATGGGAGAGTCTGCAAAGAAACAAAAGAAAGCAGTCACACTGAGCCTCTTCAAATCGTCCACACTTGTACCTGTTTTAATGCACTAAACAAACTTGCTTTGATGACATCTAGTGATGGCAGTGGACCCCCAGGTTGTAAGGAGCACCTTATCTCATGGAGTCGTGTACAGGAGCCCCAGAACGGCAGGCTGTAGGGAACTGTGCAAAACTATTGCCATTGCGTTGCTGTCATGGAGCGCGTTCTGCTGTCAAATCCTGGCAGCACTCCGGTGTGGGGCCTAACCACAGGCTGAGGGGAACAAAGGGAGGAATGTTGATGTTGCAGGTCACAAGTGCTGATGTTGTCTTCACTTTACTCTAACTTTTATGTTTCGTTAAATTGTATCTGTGGCAAATGTTTGATTTTATTAAAAAGGATGTAGGATGGGAAAGAACCGATTAATAATCAGTCCAATTCAAGAAGGAGTGGATAATCACCAGGACGTCAAGTTTGAAAAAGGAGAGGGGAACAAGAGGTAAAGAGGCAACAAAATCAGGAGTGCGTAGCAGTGCTACTTAGTATGGACGTCAATTCCCAGCAGCCGAGGTAGTGCTCCACTATTGGACAACGGCAGCTTTGGTGCGCTGGTATTGCTGAAAGGAGCAAAAGACAATATGCAGGATGTTCGAGTGGTCGTGTCTGGGTCCGTGAACATCTTTATCCTCCAAATTTATGCAATATATACACACACATTATAAAGACTTTGACCGTTTAAAATTGATGACATTGAAAGGGGGTGTACAGCGATATTGCCCTATTCTCCTATGAGTTGCCCAACATTTTAGGAAGGTGAGCGGCGGTGAAGCGGCCCACTTTCAACGTATTGGGTCTGACTCGTTACAATGCTCCATACACACTGACCGATACTCACTCGGTGCAAATTTTGTTCTCTTTGACAAATTTTTGTCGTGCTGCAAACAACCTTGACAGGTATTTTGCCATTTCAATGTCTTCCTAAAGGAAAAAAAGAGAAAGACAGAAATAAGTAGGATAAGGTAGGCCAAAAGTAAAAGATTAAAAAACAAATAAATACACATTAACAAGCAAGTCATAAATATGATACTGCATCCCAGCCATGACATAAAAAAAAAAAAAATGACTCGATCAATCGGTACGTTACTGCTGTTAATTTAATGCAACACTTGATTCTGTAAATCTTAAGATCATCACATTTAATAATTGAGAATATCACAAGTCAGACTTGTGGAAGAAGTATAAGGAGTTGGCGTCATGTCAGTGATGACGACACAAAACTGAGATTGTGTGTAAACTGGTGCTGTTATTTGAAATAATTCAATTTTCCAAACTGAGAACGCAGTCTTATTTTCTCATGCTACCTTACTTGGCGGTTTTCTGCATTTTCTGCACTAAAAACAAAATAAACTTAGTGACCTTTTTTTTTCCACCTTAAACGAATACTGTACCTAAAAATGATTATGTTTGCATCTGTAATGGCTGAACCAAAAATTTTAACACCTCGTATTCATGGCAATCACAAAATTCATGATGCAATGAGCTAGAAAGGAGACACAGTTTGAACAACAGTACACAATATCAAAACATCCACGAGAAAATCTCAGATGACTCGCATCGTGTGATCCACACATCTGGCATTCAGTCATATTTGCAGAACTTTCCATTTGTACTATAAAATAAACCATATTTGGACAATTCCCTTATGCAGGCTGTCCAATGAGAACGAGCTGTTGGTATGAAGACCCGCCTCCTGCCTCAATTCAACAGAAATGTGCATGAATTCCATGTAACGGGGCAGCATACGACATTCAAAATGTATGCATTGTGGCCACGCTACTTGAAATGGACTGCAATTCCCAGCAGTCCTGGAATCACCGCACCACTGGACTGCTTGGTCTGCTGGGAGAGATGATGAGGTGTTGAGTTTAAATGAGAGCTGAAAGGAGTCAGCTAGGGGGTCGTGATCGTCCTTTTTTGTTTTTTGTTTTTTTCCCCACTGCTGTGGAAAACATCAGGGCTGGGTTATGGTTATCCGTACCTGGGCAGGTGGTGAGTTTTTTCCTCTGCTTGTTCATGTGGTTTTGTCTGTTTTGGAAAACATTGTCATCCACAGCACGCGCTCCAAGCGGTTACAAATCATCAGTGGACGATAAACCACAGTAGCACAAACTTGACATTCCCTTCAGGGGGCTGTTCAGGTGGGGACAGCCATTTATCTAATCTTCATCTGCTTTCTGTTGTACAGGGCTGTGTTTGTGAGTGTTGTCTTATGGGTTTATTTGGGTGTTCATTTAATTAATTTATTAATGCTGTCAAAGTTTATTTAGTGGGTTTCTGCATGTGCATTGTTTAACCGCTTTTGCATTCACGTTTTTTTAGTTAAAATTAACACAGTTTTCAGGTCGAAGTGGATTACTTTCTGTCAATATCAGGGAAAAGCGCATTTTAGTTAAAAAGACGTGTAGTAAATGAGGACTTTATCTGGTACACATGTCAAAAGAATTAACATATTTTTAGTAAAAAATACCAAATCAGGAAACGGTATCAGTGTTGCTGTGATTACAGTGCTAACGCACGCCGCCTCCACCACTAGTCCTTGCTCTGGGCTTTATTCACAGCACTTACCACGTGAAAGAGGACCGTCTCTTCTCGGTTTGCCAGCTCTAGTGCAACTGCAGATTTGTTGTGCGAGATATTTACAATGTTGATCCAACTGCAAAATAATAAAATACAATTTATTTAAAAAAAAAAAAAAAAACTAGAAATTACCGGGAGCTAAACCTAGTGAGGAGAGTTGGGGTGTAGTTACTCAAAGAAAGTAATCTGATTAAAATTACGAACAACGTCACTCTCTTTCTAGAAAATGTAATCTCCTTGGTAAATGACATACTGTTCTGTTACTCTGTAAACCAGCGTCAGTCTGGGAAGTACAAAGATGAAGCCCACATGTCCTTTCAGTATTTTAGTGAAGAGGGAATGACCAAAAACCGTAAGCAGGAATTTATTTGTTCATAAAGGAAACAACATGCCTGACGTCAGAACCGTGAGGCAGCGCAATGTAATTGGACTGCAATTCCCAGCAGCCCTGGGACTAACTTGCACCATTGGGTTGAACAAGATGGGGCATCACTGGCTCATCATAATTTTTATTTTGAATTCTGCATGACACCGTTTTGAATTTTTATTGGTACCCCCATTTTTGGGTTTCCTGAACACGGATGTCATCATATTGTTTACGGTTGCTATTCCTGTTAGTCACATAATATGAAAGTCACATGATGTATTGTATGTTCATTACTGTGACACTCAAAGATGGCAACAAGGAACAGCATGCATCCTAGTGTTGGAATTATTTTGCACGCTGACTACAACGATAAAAACAGCTAAATTTGCTCCTGACGCCAGGATAAAATCCGAGTGATATTTTAGTGTACTATTTCAATGCATTTAGTTATTGAGTTAAACTCGCAATAAAAACAATTTCTCTGAAAAAGACCAACTTGTGTTACCATGAGGTTAGCAGAAGGAACAGAAAATGTTTTGTTCATTCCAGCTGTGCGATAACTCGGCTGAGTCTAACAAGTGAGTTCTCGCACAACTCATTGATAATTCATTGATTATTGTAGTTTCCATTTGAACTTCGATGTGGGGAGACAGTAATCACTGAGAGATATTCAGATTTGTGGATCAGTGCATGAAAACGAAACGTTATCCAAAGTATGGCTAATAAACAAAGTGAAATATTCTGGTCTGTGATGCCATGCTGATTTTTCGCTCTTATTTAAGATGCCCGCTGTCCTCATGGATACGTTTCTCTTTGGCGCGGTTTACAAGATAACTTATAGGTGCCATCCGTCTAAAGATTTTCTACTACAAGTTAATTTGCATTTACCAGTTGTAAATGAGTTCAAAATGGCTTCATGTTGCTCAGAATTTTTGTTTTTGTGAATTTTAGCCCCATCTTCAATCATTGGCATGGTTACCCACAACAATATGGCTGTTGGGAAGAAAGAAAATGCTCAAAATAGTTGCACCCACCCAATTAATGATAATCAATTAAAAAAAATGTATGAAAGCATATTAATAAACAAAAACAGTTCAGTAATCGAAAAACCCAAAATCATGTCATCTGGCCCCTTCATTCGGCAGCTCTTTCTGTGGTGACGTTCATGGAAGGTTGTCGAGTGGCTGCTGGACGGGCCCCCCAGTCACGAGTTCTTTGGATGGGCACCAAGAAGAGGCCGACAAGCATCTCAAGACGGAGCAAGGTGTACACAGGAGCCTTTAGTTACAGTAAATGGGGCAGGATCAGGCTACTTGTATTCTACAGAAAACAACATTTATTTTCAGAGTGAAATAATAAAATGCTGTGTCCCAGGACAGAGACAATGTCACAAGATTTCCGACTCTTCAAGTCAATTCTACAAACACAGCCATAATAGCAGCTCTTGTAACCGTACAGCATGTACTGCTTTAGAAGAGGGGCTCAGGAAAGTCCCTCGTTCTGAGAAACAAACCGATCGTTCGTCACCCACACTCGAGGCCGAGCATCAGGACCAGGCAAATCCCAAGCACCATAAATCACTTGACGATTGAGACCTGTTGAAACGGGACGCGCAAGGCGGAGGCCTTTCATGTCTAATTGATCTTTAAACAGGTGTTATGGCGAGGGGATTTCATGGTGCAACAGGAGCACGTCATCTAGAATTTAAAGAAAAATAAAACGGCTCAAGGACACTTTAGAAAGCTCACTGGAGCACAATGCCATTTCCAGAAAAGCAGAATAGAAATCTTTTCAACACATTCCTGAATGATAAGACATGTCAGAACTGCAAATCAGTCATTAATCACGTCAAACACAGCGAGTTGTCAAATATCAGAGGGACGTTCAATAAATGAAAGACTACAGCAAACAGCCACCTTTTAACCCACCCCGTTATTACAGGAAAGTCCTGACAATGGGAATCCAAGATGGCGGGGATAGAGGAAATACAAAATGGCGGCCAAAGTGCACCACGATAATAACTAACAATTAAACAGGAATTTACAAAATAATGGTCAGAATCTGAGGGGGAAAAACCCTAAAATGAGTGTCAGATCTCTGGCATTGGCACAAAGACAACATTAAAAATGAAAACGTAGAAACGAATTCATAAATCTATCTATCTAAAATCAGATTTTGGATTTGTTAATCAGACTCTTTATGGTTTTGTTTGGCGCACTGTTTTTGAATTTGTTCATTTTTGATTTTTTTTTTTAATCTTGTATTTAATTTAGTTTAATAAATTAACTAATTTTGAATTGTTTTGTTGAGCTTTTGGGCCAGGGTTTTGGTGATTTCCCTCCCCTTTTGACATCAAAACAGACAACAGCCATTGTGGACAGCGTGAAGGAATATTTCCTGTGTCCTGAATATTTTTACAATTTTCTAAAAGATGCAGAGCCAATTTTTGTAAATATTGCTGTGCAAATAATGCCCTTTTTAGGCCTTGTCTCCTCTTGAAACTAAATGTGAACTGGCACCTTGTCCCGAGAACCACAGTAGACACAAATTCCTATACAGACACTCATTTCAATAATGAAGGAAAAAAACGAAAAGCTTAACGCGATCCCAGCAGATACGACTCCACACAGCATTCTTGATTTACCTGTATGTTGCGGTGGATCGGCCGTTTCTGTCCCTAACAAACACTCCCATGAAGGAAACTCCAAGAGAAATTTCATTCGTTAGGTTATCCTACAAAGAAAGATGCATAGTTTTAAATGATAATCTTACAAGATGTATTTTTATTCTATACCATCTGATACCACAGCTGGTTATGCACAAGCAGGTCCAAAACTAAACTACAACATTTTATTCCAAACAGAACGACAAACTTTCATCCAAGAGTGGCGTCATCTGTACTGTCCACTTGGACTCCTAGCCCCCACACCCACTGTCCAGCCGTGGACCACACAAGTTTCTGCAGGCCATTCAGTGGGCATCACTGCACTGTAACCAACTCCTTCATCAAATACTGTAAGCCTTTCTATTGTGTACGTTATCTCCCTGAGAAGGGGAATCCCACTGCTAACACCATTACAACAGCAATTAACTTCAACATCAAGTGAATTGGCAAGGACGATCTGAAAACACTAAAGGTTTGTTTATGGGTTACATTTTAAAGTAAAAGTTCCTGAAGCAGGTTGCCCGCTACGCACCTAACTAGTAGTCAGTCTCACTTCCTCATGGGCACCAGTGCTTCAGGGTTTCACCCAGTTTACTTTCCCATAATTCCTCATTAAGATCTTTTTCATGTTTGAATAAGCAGCACTCGTTCAAACTCATTCAGTCTTGCGCTATCATCTGACATTCGTTGGCCACCACTGGATACAACTCTGGACTTCACCCATGACTGGTCACCCTGTGATCTCCACTTCTTCAAATTAATTTTACTAAAATTGGCTCTTTTTGATGACCTCTTTATTTCACAGACCCTCACAAATGAATGCAAACCTGTTGACTAAGACGACTTTTACTGTGGGTGAGCTTTGTTGATCATACCTTAGCAGAGAAAGTTTCTTGACCAAAACCTTCTAGTCGTTCAACTTCTTTGATGTAGAGAAGCTCAGCTTCGGCAGGGGGCATCCGGCTGTTTAACACATAAGACAATCAATGTGCCATATTCAGTTCATTACATTTTCTAAAATCTAGAGGTGCAGCTTTCTGTGTGTTCTTTGTAAATGTAAGAAAGATGGTCCACACATTGTATGAAAATTGTCTATTAGGACAAAAAGTGAGAATGAAGGGCAGAGCTTGACTAAGAACTCCAAGGTCAAACTTAATGGGTGGGAGTTCCAAAAAGAAGAGAGAAAAACACCGGAGCAGGTTCAAAACCAACATATGGCAACCAACATTGTAAATTCAAAGAGAAACATCTCAGAGAAGAGCGTGAGCGATGGCACAACCTTACCAGTGACTCTTATGCTCTTGTGCTACTTTCTGGGTCAGTTCTTCTAGTACTTCTTCATCTTGGGTTAATTGCTACAAAAAAAAAAAAGAAGTGTCCAAGTCAGTTAACAGCAGATTGGCAAAACATGAACCCCATTTGTCTTCATTTTCTCACTGGCCTCATTTTTGTGGTGTAAACTTCATGGCCCACTTGCATAATTAGATGGCAGACTTTATAGTGCCCATCACCCTTAAGCTGGCCACACCAGAAGACATTCAACTACTGAGCCCTCAGTTATTGCGATGGTTCAGTCAGGGTCTTACTCTACCTCAGTTCTACTTGCTTTTTATTCTTTTTAAATATTATTTTGTAAATGTTGCTAACAATTGTATTTTTGTCTTCCCTGTTCCATCAAGTTATCCATTTTCTGCCACTTATCCAGGCCCTGTTTGTGAGGACAGCAGTCTAAGCCAAGGTGCCCAGATGTTTTTCTTCCCCACCACCTCCTCAGGGGGCATACCAAGGCATTCTCTGGCCAGCCGAGAGGTGTGATGCCCAGGAGAGATGCTGGTACTGGTCACTAGTATGCTGTGTATGCCTTGCCTGTTGTCGCTATGAATTACAGACTCACGACCCCCTGGTTGCCTGATCATGCAATGTAGACTGGCATGGAGTACTCAGTAACATGGAACCAATAAAGTGTCCACTCAGTGTACTGGAAACATGGAAGAAAAATTTGAGAGAAATGTTAAAAGACCCCCATGCCTCTAAACTAGATTAACTATACTTCAAGAAAAATAAATGAAATATAGCATTTAATTTAGACTATTTTACATCTCCCCATCCATCCAGTTAATGTCCATGTTTAGCCCACTTCTGGATTACTGGGGGACAGAGCCTATCCCAGCATAACAGGAATTAAAGTTTGAAAGGGAGCCAGTCCACTGGGTGGCACCATGACACCTCGCACACTTGTTGTTAGCATGTGGAGGAGAACTGGAGTACCAGCATAAATATCCCATTTCGACACTGGAGGGATGAGCCAGCTTCTGACCGGGCCAGGATGTGAGCTGAGGACAGCAATGCTAACTGCTAGGGCTCATTTATACTTCAGGCTCAGAATGCGTACGCGCCCGCATCATGGCTGCCACGCGTTCCGAGCGTTCATTTGATGCGTCCTCAGAGCAGGTCCTCAGAAATTAACGCGACGCGTGCGCGTGTTGCAGTACCAGCAAAAAGTTGGGGGGCGCAGTGTGCTAAAAGTTGGAATGTGACGTCAGAGTCTCTGTTTACTATTAGTACACATGACAGAAAGCCGCTTTGCGGATCCTACGAGATCGGTGTGCACGCTTCGATATTTGATAAATGGTTCGATGTGGTGAAGCAAAATGCCGACATACAGATGTATTCATGGTGCTTTTATATTCAAGCGTCACATATTCCCGATCGTAATGACACGATACGTTTTAAAATTCTCACATACCGTCTTCTGTGCCGTCTTTTTTCCTACGGCTTCCTCTGCTCCTGACAGCAGCGAATCACCAGCAATAGATCGCCACACTGAGCACATTAAATATATGATATTCCAACTCTCTGCACATTTAGAATCCTTAGATTTATACTTGACCTCACTTTCATGATGAAATGCATTAAAGTATGTATGTTACATGTTATAGATAAATCGGTAATTTCGTTTAAATAATGAACACTGTTAATAATGACACACATGCGGTGACACAGTGGCGGAGTGTTAGCACTGCTGTCTTGTAGGGAGTCACGTCACTGATATTCCCTGCCTGGAGTTTCCATGTTTTCCTGCTGGGTTTCCACACTGTGCTCCAGTTTCCTTCCAAAGATATGCAGATTTGGGGATTTGGTGCCGCTAAAATGACGCCAGTGTATGTGTGTGCTTGTATTCACCTTGCGATGAACCGAGGCCTCGTCCAGGGATTGTTTCTCACTCGTGCCCAATGCTTGCTGGAATGGACACATCCCTGGATTTAATCAATAAACATCCTTTTCAGAGATATTGCGGTAAGGTGTCATCGGAATTTAATGGGTGTTCTAGGCAATTCACAACACAGAGAAGCCGAACATGTTCTCACCGTGATAATATCTCGCACTGCCACCTGGCGGATTCCTCCAGATTTACGTAAAGTACGCGCGCAAGTATAAACACTTCAACGCTTGTGTAGCAGGAGCGTCCACTGCAGCATGCGTCGTGTGAAGTATAACTCCGGCCTTCGGGGCATAGCCTGGGGATGGTGACAGGGACTGAAGATTTCAGGTTTGACAAAACCAACAGACTGGTCAAGGGTCACGTACTTTATCATCCCTGTCTGTAATGAATTCCTGCTACAGCGAAGCGCAAGGGTGTTAATCAAATGGACAAAACAGACGGACACTCTTCACATTCCTAAGCGTGTGCCACCTGGGTTTACTTTTTCGTCTTCAGCACTAAATGCCACTTTCTTAGCCTGCGGGTGACTCTCCCAAGTGCACAAACTGTTCTGTGTGCTGGGGCCGCCTTCTGATATTTGTTTCTGTCAAACAACTATGCACGTGTCCCGCGGAAATAATAAGGGATAAGAGAATACGTGCCCCAAGGCGGCCGCACACCTGCACGGGGGCCCTCTCTGACTACACTGAAGGGCGGCCGCTTGGTTTAAAGTCATTTAATCTCTGTAGATCAAAAAAATGTTTGTACTCTTTTCTTTTCACAAGAAGAGAGAAAGAGTTGGAAACCGCCTTGGGTATTTGAAATGAAAGCAGGGCAGCACTTTCAGAAGTGGGGATTACAGAGAGCAGCATAAAGGCATGCGCCGTCGCCTTTGTTACTGCCGCTGTGCGACTTTATTACATGCAATTGAGACGAGCGAGGAAAGGAAGGGTCGGGCACCAGCTGCAAGGGGACTGTAACTTCTTGAAGGTAACGGACAGACGCTTCCAGTCCTTTACCGCTTGACTTGGCCACTCACATTGCGTAGAGCCGTCTAACAACACGCTGCTGAGATCACGGGTACAAATAGCGTGAAGAATCGATAGGGGGCCGCGTGAAACTCCTCTCACGACAGAGCCACCCAAGGATGCCCAAGTGCTGCTTGTTAATGGCATCCTCCACTCAAAAATGATTGCTTTTCATCTGTTACTTACCCTGTGTTGTTTGTAGTGATGGCCAAGAAAACATTTGTCACCGTATATATTTTTATGGAGAGTGAAGATAATAACATTCCCGACAGAGTGGGCTTGAAAGAGGAATAAAACTAACAAGAAAATCAAAATGTTTTGTGTCATGTAATCTATAAGTCAGATTCCCAGTCATGTGCTCACAGCATCTCAAACGTATTTCTGCTAAAATATCGTTAAATAAACGACTTCTGGGTAAAGCTCTCGTGAACCAGCTGGGAAGCATGCAGATACCTCACGTACAGTAACGAGGATTTATTTGGGCTTGGGGTTTTGGTGGTTACCCATTTCCTCTTTTGGGTTCTGACTGATGGAATTTGGCAAAACAAGTTAAAAAATGTTTTAGGTGCAACAGACGGACTAATCAAGAGTCATCATCATAACTAAAAGTCAGAATGATCTAAATCCAGTATGAAAACGGAACTGAAGTCATATGAAACGAAACACTCATCACAAATACCACCACATGAGAGCGTCACGGGAAGGTGACCAAGGCTCTGCACAACAGGCAACACGCCGGAGAGTTGGGTGGGACGCAGTCTCTAACCTCTCTTCCGTTTCATACCTCTAAGCAGAAGAGGAGCCTACAGCGGACCAACCATCTCAATTCTAGATTGCACCTTCTGGTCCCAAACATATAAAAGAATACAGCTGAATGGAAATCAGCGTTCATTTTCGGACCCATAACTTCTGGAGCCGCATTATCACACAGGAGCAATAACTTGAAGACCACTCCTGAGCGGACTTATTCAATTTTTTTGTTTTTCCTTAGCATTGTTGCTATTAAAGTGGGGTTTTCGTGGAGACCCCAACACTTTACATTGTCCTGTCTCATTCAGTATTGCAAAATCTTGGACACCCCTGAAATATGTGATGCTGACCTTTGTATTGTCTCCATAGTGAGGTCATGGATCATGATTTCGGGTGGTCCTGTGTAGCAATGTGACTAGCAAAAGTACAAAAACTAAGCCCAAGTGAAAAACAAAATAATAGCACTGCCTTAAAACAAGTGTAGAGCCACAAAAGAAGTAACTCCTGTGATTAGCCACGTTCCAAAACCCCAAAGGGCAAGTAAAAACAAAGATCACACAAAGCAGAACCAGAAAGAAACCTAAAAAGAAACGCCAATCGTGGCACATTTGCAGCTTTTAGGCCCTTGCTGAGGGGTCAAAATGGTCACCTAAACACTTCGTCAAGAGAAGGAGTTCAAATGAGACCTGGGTGTCCAGTAGAAGATCGGCTGAACGACGACCTCTGTTCATTTCTTTGGTCCACAAGTCTAAACCCACGGTGTTCAATTTATCAGGCCACATAGCCCAGCGGAGGGTGAGAGAGGAGCGTCCCACTGAACTCCCATGCCAGGCACACAAAAGCTGGAAATCTGGTTGCTCAACCGCAGCTACCTTGACGGTGAAATGTTCCCCGCCAACCTGCACAAGAGCGTCACACTCTTACCAGAAAAATCTGTTCCTGAGATAACTTGAATTCCATCTTAATCCCACTACCTTCACTTACCACTGGAAACAGCTCATATTCCCTGAGGAAATCTTGGGACTTAAAAAGATTGAAGTCTCCAAAATCAGCTGAAATGGAAAGAAAATGGATAGTTATTCACAAAGCAGCGAGATCAAGTAGAAACACAAATATTTACAGTGACGTCTTCTAGTATGGAAACCAGACTTTACTCAGTACTTTAGCAGCACCAATACCGAGTTAGAAAAGTATGGAGCTTTGTTTATAAAACAAACGATAAAAATCGAGCAAATAAAGCCATTCTAAAACTCGTCGAGTCTTCCTTTTAAACTTTATACCTCTGCTGTATTTTCATTTACACGAAATCATTAATTAGAGGAGTAATTCAAGTGAGAGGTTAGGAAAAGGAAGAGTCAGAAACAAACAAGTTCACCAAGGCCACATTACACACACATGTTGGGAACAGACTTTGGGTGCATCCACACGCTAACCATCTCTGGCCACACTGGCATCGTTAGCAAAAACGTACTTCTCTCCTCTGAAAATGCATACGACGTAGCCGTTCACCTACACTTGGCATATGTGCAGCAGCGGAAACAAGCAACCCTTGAGATCACATCCACAGGCTATCTTTCCTTCAATATAAGGAGGTAGTTTTACACAGAGGGTCCTAAACATTCCAAAGTTTTCTTGCTGTTCTTCAGGAACTATGATTTCCTTTGCAGAATTGTCCCACCAAGTTCTGGTCCATCCAGGTGTTATCTGAAACCGACGATCCCTGATGGGACGGTACAGCCAACGGCCACAGGATTAATCATCAGACTATAGCGATGATTAAATTAATTTCCTTTTACGCATGTACAGTGCATCCGGAAAGTATTCCCAGCACTTCATCACTTTTTCCACATTTTGTTATGTTACAGCCTTATTCCAAAATAAATTCATTTTTTTCCTCAGAATTCTACACACAACACCCCATAATGACAACGTGAAAAAAGTTTACTTGAGGTTTTTGCAAATTTATTAAAAATAAACAAACTGAGAAATCCCATGTACATAAGTACTCACAGCCTTTGCTCAATACTTTGTCGATGCCCCTTTAGCAGCAATTACAGCCTCAAGTCTTGTTGAATATGATGCCACAAGCTTGGCACACCTATCCTTGGCCAGTTTGGCCCATTCCTCTTTGCAGCACCTCTCAAGCTCCATCAGGTTGGATGGGAAGCGTCGGTGCACAGCCATTTTAAGATCTCTCCAGAGATGTTCCATCGGATTCAAGTCTGGGCTCTGGCTGGGCCACTCAAGGACATTCACAGAGTTGTCCTGAAGCCACTCCTTTGATATCTTGGCTGTGTGCTTAGGGTTGTTGTCCTGCTGAAAGATGAACCGTCGCCCAAGTCTGAGGTCAAGAGCGCTCTGGAGCAGGTTTTCATCCAGGATGTCTCTGTACATTGCTGCAGTCATCTTTCCCTTTATCCTGACTAGTCTCCCAGTTCCCCACAGCATGATGCTGCCACCACCATGCTTCACTGTAGGGATGGTATTGGCCTGGTGATGAGCAGTGCCTGGTTTCCTCCAAACGTGACGCCTGGCATTCACACCAAAGAGTTCAATCTTTGTCTCATCAGACCAGAGAATTTTCTTTCTCATGGTCTGAGAGTCCTTCAGGTGCCTTTTGGCAAACTCCAGGCGGGCTGCCATGTGCCTTTTACTAAGGAGTGGCTTCCGTCTGGCCACTCTACCATACAGGCCTGATTGGTGGATTGCTGCAGAGATGGTTGTCCTTCTGGAAGGTTCTCCTCTCTCCACAGAGGACTTCTGGAGCTCTGATAGAGTGACCATCGGGTTCTTGGTCACCTCCCTGACTAAGGCCCTTCTCCCCCGATCGCTCAGTTTAGATGGCCAGCCAGTTCTAGGAATAGTCCTGGTGGTTTCGAACTTCTTCCACTTACGGATGATGGAGGCCACTGTGCTCATTGGGACCTTCAAAGCAGCAGAAATGTTTCTGTAACCTTCCCCAGATTTGTGCCTCGAGACAATCCTGTCTCGGAGGTCTACAGACAATTCCTTTGACTTCATACTTGGTTTGTGCTCTGACATGAACTGTCAACTGTGGGACCTTCTATAGACAGGTGTGTGCCTTTCCAAATCATTTCCAGTCAACTGAATTTACCACCGGTGGACTCCAATGAAGCTGCAGAAACATCTCCAGGATGATCAGGGGAAACAGGAGGCACCTGAGCTCAATTTGGAGCTTCATGGCAAAGGCTGTGAATACTTATGGACATGTGCTTTCTCAGTTTTTTTATTTTTAATAAATTTGCAAAAATCTCAAGTAAACTTTTTTCACGTTGCCATTATGGGGTGTTGTGTGTAGAATTCTGAGGAAAAAAATTAATTTAATCCATTTTGGAATAAGGCTGTAACGTAACAAAATGTGGAAACAGTGATGAAGCGCTGGGACTACTTTCCGGATGCACTGTATGCAGCATTCAATCTGTAGAAACCCCAATTCAGACACCTGCAGGTAAGCAATGCAACAACCACTGTGGATAGCAACTCCTCTGTGTCTACCATGTTAGTTTTCTTAAATGAAGGGTGACCAGCCAGGGAATGAGATGTTGTAATGGGCACAACCCAATCAGAGAAGGGCAATAAGCAAAAAACAATCCGAGCACAATTAGAGTCTGCTCTTTTAAAGCTCTCTATGTTCAGTCATCCACACTGCAATGGGGAGCTGGCAGGGAGCGTTTTCAAAAGTCTCCATCTTCAGGGCTTCAAAACTCCAGGGTAGTGTTCAGAGACTGAGGTCTGCTTTTTAAACACAAATAGAGAATTGTGGACATAGACTTGGAGAATCCTGACCTGTAACTATTGTGAGGAAACAAGACGAGGAGATCAACAAGAGGCTTTCGATGGTGGAGATAAACCCAAAGTCAAGTATTAGCAGGGGTCAAATGCCAGAAAACAGAGAGCCAGCGAACTGACCAGACTGGAGAAGGAGAAAGTCGACTGTCAAAAGAAAGCAGAGTTCAGTAACGAGGCAAATCCAGAAAAGATCCATTGAAACCTCTGCCAATGGAGGAAGATGAGCAATGAGGTGAAGCACAGGGTGCTAGATGTTTGAACCAGCAGCACCACCCACTGTCCCACCCTGTTAAACTCCATCAACTTCCTTTTGCTATCTCATATTGCTTCAGCATTGCACATACCTTGAACGGCTAAACCAGCAAGCCTGATCCCCTGCTCTACTGAACATGGCAGTCGCCCTTCAAGAACTTCCTTCTTCACTTGAAGGTAATACTGATACCTACGATAAAAAGGAGACACGTGCAAATGTGAGTTAAGACTTCAAAACGGAGTTTGTCCGGCACTCCACTTTTCTCATGAACACAGGCCTCCAGTTGCAACGTGCTGTCCACACTCCTCCACCAAGCGTCCTTCACTCAGGCCGTGTCGTGATACGTTTTCAAATTGAACTCATTGTCATCTTTTTGGTATGTTTTGGGGGGCTTTTTGTTTCCCATGGTATGTTTTAGAACATTAGGATTTCTTAACAGTTTCTAGAAGATTAATTGATTTTCTGCAGCTGAATTATTTTTGCGTTGTTTCTAAGCCGTGTTTGGTTTCCACAGGCGCCGCCATTTTGTTGAGTGGTTGTAAAAGAGCGGTGTTTAGCAATCATGACGACGTTAACCTGATTAGCATTACATTTACCTCTGGAGAAATGAGCCAAAGACGTCATCACGTGTGTGTCAACATTGGAAAGTCACATCGCCAACTCAGCTGTGGTGGGCATTAGTTCTTGGGAATTTATATAGTGCCTTAGTTATGAAACACCACAAGTAAAAGGCAACGCATCTTTCCTTTGGCTCTGGGAGAAGCTTGGCATACCAGTGTGGGCACGGGCAGTTCAGTCGCAAGCAAAAACAGTAAGAATGTTCGGTTTCAGCAAGGGTTGGCTTCCTGTTAGTTATCTTTTTTGCTTTTGGATTTTTCATTGTCACAACTTGTGGGTAGAAGCTGTGCCAGGATCGACTGTGCCAATTAGTCCTGGACTACAAGACGTGCCCACACAGCCCGACTGCCTCGTTTTTCAGCATTTCAGAAGGTAAAGGCAGATATAATTGCAGTTCTAAGAACGGAGGAGGCTGCACATGCCAGGATTGTGGGGGGTGATAATGAGGGGCACGAGCAGGGCAAGGAAATGGGCGCTCAGGAGAGTCCGACTCATCCGGAGATCAAAGGGAGTTGAGATTAAAGAACAGTAAAAGCGCACAGACAGCTGCTTATATTCAGGACTGAGCACCTCATGAAAAGAAGCTGCAGGCCATCAGGGCAAAAGACCCACACAGCCGGAGCATGGCGTGAAGCAGGCTAACAGACTGGCACGGGGAGTGCTAGTGATAAGACCCTGAAGCTGACCAATAGCACTCCTCCATCGCTGCGCAGGAATTTGGCGTCTTCCTACACTTAAATGCGTGCCAAATACTTTGAAGATTTTCGACCACGTAAAGGCTCGGACACAAATGCCTCTTTTAAACTCCTTCACAGCGCTCACGATTGTCCTGCCCAAAAGCGGCTTTTAACTGTAGACGCTGGCATGAGAGAGAATTCCTCAGATGTTTAGCGGAGTGGCTGTGAGCTCGGGGTCTCCTGCCGCAGCTTCTCTCTTCACTCGGTGCACTCAAGCATTACTGCAGGTTTAGCCAACATAACACTTGGATGTTTAAGAAAAGAGAAACTTTTTAGGCTTTGCCACTCACGAAAAAAAAACAAAAAAACAAACTACCACACAAAACTAGCAGTGCCAACTTTAATAACACATGACTTGTGAAATGGCCGGACAGAGCAGCCCGCGAATACATCGTGGTGAGGCGTGTCTGGGGTCCGTGGTGGATCAGGGCAGGTGAGGTGAGGGGTATTTTCACAAAGGCTCAGATGCCATGAATGTGGGTGACTGCAAGAACGAGGAGTGGCCACGGAGCTTAATGGTGGACGGCATTTGTGTGCAGGAGACTGGTCAGCCATGCTGTCCCTTACTGTCACTCGGCGGGTCGCTTGGTACACCTGCACTCACAAAGTGTACAAGAAGGGTCTGAAGGGGAGAAATGAGAACGCAATTCAGAAGACAATCCAACAAAAGATGAGAAGAGGGCAGAATCAGGATGGTGTCAGTGCAAGGTGGGGGGAGGCAAAGTGGTCGGGATGCCCCACAGTGCAGCAAAGGAATGGCGGTCCTGGCAGGGGCTGGGGGTTTGGTCACTCCTGTTGAGCACAGGAGCAGCTCCAAGGGTCTGACTGGTGAGTCGGTGATGGCTTCACCCCCTATTCAAATGTATGTATGTGGTGTGGTAGATGGCCGGGACCCCTCCACGCTGGATGGAGCGCTAGGTGGCAGCCGCCCTGGGTTGGAGCAGTGCCTCGGACTCCTGCAGTACTCCATGGGAGTTTGAGTTGGACACAGCCCTTTGGGGTCCGTGGGCACTTCCAGGGGATGCTGTAGCTGCTGCTGAGCCCTTCTTGGTAACTCTTCTGCCACACCCGGAAGTGCTGCCGGAAATGCGTCAATGAGCACCTGGAGCAACTCTGTGTGTCTTATTAAAGGGGCTAGCTGACACTACTTGGGGAGCCAGAGTCGGGACGAGGGAGACGAAGCTTTACTGGATGAGTGGAGGAAAAAAACAAGAAGAAGAAGAATTGTGTTGTCTTGTGGGAGACGAGGAAGACATTTCCCACAAGGAGGAAAGAAAAATTAAAAGCACGCGTTTGCACTTGTGCCTCTTAGGTCTGTCTGTGTCGGTGGTGCCCGCGCCTTGGTGGTCCACAGTGTAAAGGTGGCGATGTGGAGAGGGCACGAGTAAGGGTAGCGATGATTACACCAGTCTGCCGCAGTTTTGAGCTTTTGCTGTCCTAGCCTCCACTTTCTAGATGTTTCTAAGAGCCTTGGCCATTGTGTGTACCTGTTACTATGCAGGACGCTGTCTTGATTTGACATGTGATGTCATCTTGCTTTGGCAATTTAAAATGGCAGCGCAGCTTGCTTATAAATCGTCGAAGCTTCTTGATAAACGTAAACCCAAAAGCCGCGGATTGTTTGCTTTGTGTTTCTATGAAGTCACTGGCCCGACTCGTTTTGTTAGTTTGACTTTTCACTTTTGCTTTCCTTCGCCTCACCTACCGTTTTTTGATGAGTGCTTTGGCTCCGTCTGCTAGCCTTACTCTGTCTTGGGCGCAGACCTTTACTTAGTGCTTTGACCTCCAGATTTCTCCCACCTGTTTTCAGCTTTTAAAACTAAAAAAATTAGCCAGGGGTCAAATACAATACAATAAAATGTATTGTTGTATAGCTCAGAATCACACAAGGAGTGCCGCAATGGGCTTTATCAGAGCCTCGACTCTCTAAGGAGGCAGGAGAAAAAGCCCAAAAAAATGGAAGAAACCTCAGGAAAGTCAATTTAAAAAGAGAGAGGATCAAAACCAGAAAGACAAATGATAAAGCAAACTAACTCAGGGTGTGAGATCAAAAAACAACAATTTAAAAAAAGGAAACGCATAACCAGAGTCAAATCATCAGACGTTAATCAGAACTGAAAAGCAGAGCAAGAATTTCAACTCCGGTGATTAAGAAACCGAGCAGAAAATCAAAGTTAAGGTCTTTGGGAGAATCCAGTCGCGGCCAATTGGGAAGCGTAGAACGTCAGGACTTGATGATGTCATGTGACCCTACCTAGAGATCGCTTAGCAACCAACCAACCAAAAAGCTCAAAGTGGCGGAGCACATATGAAAACCAAACAAACAGTGTGGTGGGAGAGATGTTTGTAACTTTCAACACTGTGAGTGAGCTTCGTATTCCTTGGCCTTCGTAATCCCCAAAAAGAGATGCGGATGATTTTTAATGGGCAAGGAACATTTTTTTTTTTATTTACAAAGAAACCAAATCCTAGTCATGGAGTTCAAACCTGACCTTTAAAGCCAGGAGGAGTGGAGCCGTAAATACAATTTGTGCCGCAGTCACCTGAGAGGAGCATAAAAGACCCCCTGATTTCCACGGCTCTTGACTGTGGTGTTCATGTGCTGTGTGCCCCCCTTTCTCATTCACAACATATTTTTCACTTTAGATTTGGATCGTTCTGTTCTTTTGATATTTTTGGACATTTCCTGGGTTTGGTTGTGGTGTCCTTGGAGTTTTATGAAGGCCAGTTTTGTCTTGGCCCTTTCTGCCGCTAAAGGATTACGTTTGGACTTCCGAATTTGCCTTATTTCTTTCTTTTTAGTTTGTATTGAATAGCCCAATTATGTCACATTTGCTCCTGTTATTTCTTTAACTGGTTGTTCCCCATTTGTTGAATTAACATTCCCTTTAAACGGTTATTTGCTTTGTGACAATTTAGGGACGTGATTTTTAGCTGTCACCCTTGTGGACGTCATACCACATTCAGTTTCCTTCGACTCCATCTGACCGTAGACCTACCTCGTGACTTCTTGCTCCAGTTTAGCGACATTTGGCACGTAGAACATCACGCCAAAAAACAGCAGCGGTTCATTGCCAAATTTATCGAGCTGCTTCTTCAGAGGTTTCTGCAGTTCTACCCACCGCTGAAGTTGAGATTTACTGTGAAACCACAAGCCGAAATAGTGAGTCTGCAAAACAACAAGAAAAGGGAAGACAATCGAGTTTAAACTCGGTAGGGAGTTTGTTCTGCCGGACCGTCAAGAAGGAAGGAAACAAAGCAGAAAATGAATTCTGTGTAAATGCCAGAAAACAAAGGCTAGAAATTCAGTTAAGTCTCCGTGCGGCCAAGGCCACCAGCCCCTCTGACAAAATGATCTGACAAGAAAGGCTCAACGTCAAGACCAGGAGTTCCTCGAATTGGACATCAAAACTAGAATGCAAACCAAACCAGAGGTCATGAAAAGATGGAGAAGTCATCTTGAACTGCAAATCTCTCAGAAACAAACCAATGCCACAAACTCGGATGCGTCAGGAATGCTGGGTCGGCCAGTGGGTCATGATGACATCACTCCACTCAACTGGCATAGCCACGCCCCTAGCAACTAAGTGGTGCATCCCAGTGACTGTTAGACAAATGGGTGACACCCATGTAAAAAACAAAACAATTATGCTCAACTAATCTCTTCTGTGTAAGACTTCTAAATTGAATAAGAATCACATTAACCCCTTAACCGCCCTCTGCCGGATATATCCGGCATCGTAGCTTTATTGCTGACGCCTTACTGCCGGAATTATCCGGCACATTTGCCTGTGGTTATGTGAATGCCTGGCGCGTAGTATAACTGACAGTTTGGCGTGGGTATTATTACTACGTTGTATTTCGACAACTCTGTGGTTGTATTGACCGCTCACGTGATGTGATTTGAAAGTGAAAGCTGTGAATATGGCGAAATGTAAACTGACTTCAAGTGAGGTTTTGCAGGCGATTTTGGACAATAATTCTGATCATGATTGTAGCAGTTCTGAAGAAGATTTTAGCGACAATGATGATCAGCAACGTGCGCTGCATGATACTGTGAATGACGACGCATCGGATGACGGCGATGAGTGGGTGCATCTCCAGCATCTCAACTGGACTGCTGCCCGTTATCTGAACCAGATAAGAAAGATCCAAACCGTGACCGCTTGTTCAAGCTACGTCCTTTGATTGACCATTTATTTGAAACATTTCAGCAGGTAAATACTGCTTGAATAAATGTAAAGTAAAAAAACGAAAATTGTTCAGATTTCTCCTGGCATGGGGAATATTTAGGGAGTTGGCGGTTAAAAGGTTAAGAAAACTTATTTAGAGCCAAATTCATTTTTTTTTACACTTTGCTAGCATTAGTAATGATAATCTAATAAGTGTCAGGGTTGCAATGAAATGTTTGTCAAGTAAAGTGGGACTGAGTATTGTGAACCAAAGAGCTCCTAGCACATAAATTGCAAAAATTCTCAAAATGCCCACTAGAGAGGGGAAAACTGTCAAACCAGTCAGGAAGAAGGCAACGCAGTATCTTTATATAAAAAAAAGTAAATAAACCGAGCAAACAGTCAGAAACCTAAACATCTAAGATAAAAACAAAACCTCCAACAACTCTCTCAATGACCCACTGGCTGGGGCTCTCGCTCAGACCTCCAGATAAAGGAGAAGGGTGGAGCCAGCAGCTGTGACAACACGCTGACCCCGCCTCCTGGGGCTCCACCCACATAGCGCTCCAGTACATAAATATTCAATAAACCAACATGACAGAAATGACATAAAAGTCCTCCTCCTCCTCCTCATCTCATTTTCTTAACCACTGTCCCTGATGAGAGCCATGGTGGCAGCGGGCCAACCCAAACTTTCTTCTCCCCGGCTACAGATTCCAGCTCTTCCTGGGAAATTCCCGGTGTTTCCAAGCCAGCCAAGAGATATTAATCCCTTCAATGTGTCCTGGGGTCTCAACCCAGTGGGACTTACTGGAGCAGCTCTAGTGGGGGGGCATCCCCAGGACATACCCATATCTCCTCAACTGGCTCCTCTCGATCCAGGGGAGCAGGGACTCTGTTCTGAAGCCCTCCTGAATCACTGAGCTTCTCACCCTCGGCCTCATTTCTTCTGCTTGTACTCGGCTCTCATTCTTTCTCTCATTACCCACAGCTCTTGACCATAGACGAGAACAGGGATGTAAACGGAGTGGTGAACCAAGGGTTTCGTCTTTAGATTCAGCTCCTGTTTCACTACCACGGACCGGCAGAGCACCAACAGGATAGCTGCTGCCACTCCAAGGCACATTATCATTAGCTTTCATGGGGTCCGACACTCAAAAATCAACAAATTCAACTTGCCGCCCAATATTTGGACACATCTCGACCTGCATTTGTATTCAAAACTGGCAGCACAACATAAAATGCACACAAATAGAAAGCAGTCGCACAATGCAGAGGAGATGAGACTGGCAGTGACAGGAGGAGAAATGGCATTCAAAATGCCAGGCCTGACTTGATGACTCAGACTGTCTGGGGCACTTGGTCAAGCGACACTCACTCATATAGGGGCTTATGAATTACCGAGCTGAGCTGTGGTTTCCAGCAGCGTATCCAGGTCCTGTGTGACAACCTTCGGCATGAGCCGTGTGCGCGGACTGGAGGTACATGGAGCAGCAGAACCAAGCGAATCCGATCACCAGAAGGCTCTCGGAGCGAGCCCGACAAGCCCCCGCCATGGAGCTTCCCATATGTACAAAAACAAGGCTGGTATTTGTGGTTTTCCTGCCCTATCTAATGCTGACTTGCCTTCAGGAAAACATCCGTGGAATGTTACAGCAAGCATTTTTCTCAGAGCTGCCTGGCATTGAAATCTCCTGTCTTATCTCATCCCAGACATGCCAGAGGGCTTTCTATCATAAGATACGAGCAAAGAAAAGGAAATGCAAACACCTGCAAAAGGCGAGCTGTTTTCAAATGGGTGTAATGTGCGGTTGAGAAGGTGCCCAGCTGGCAAGCCAGGGTAAGGGCACCATCAAGGTGGCACTCACAAGTCAAAAGAAAAGACCCTGAACACTGCAGCTTGTTTCTTTTTTTTTCCTCTCTCTAAGAAGAGACCACTGGAGGCTGTTAGACCCTGGCAGAAGTGGGGCAGGTGAGACAGACAGAGAGGGTGGTGGCTTGGGGGGCAACATTTAAAGCTGCTCCAGGACATTAGAAGGAAGGTGCCAGGACTGAATTTCCACTAAGAGTGAGAGACACTGGCAGCACTGGGCAAAAAAAAAAAAAAAAAAAACCCAGAAGAAACAACTATGGCATCGAAATACAAAGTAAAGTTCGGGAGACATATTTGGTGACACCACAGCTCCATGGTTTTGAAAACAAGCAATACAAACATGGCAAAAAAGGGGTAAAGCATCAAAAAGACTCGCAGAACACGCCAGGGCCTTCACCAGCCTGCCTAGAGATGGTCTTCCCCCGGACAGCCAGCCTTACTCGTCACCGCCCAGGAGAGTAAGAGCTTAGCAGTTTGACGTCCTCTTAATGGAGTGAATGAGGCTGGGAGGGCCTTGAAGGGTAAAATGGACGTCCCGGCCAAAAGAGGGCAGTAAACCTTCCCAAGCTGAAATGTCAGGGGATCAGGTTGGCAATTTACAAGAGCAAAGCTCGTTGTCAACCAGACGATGATCTGCACGATTCTCATTAATTCAATTCACAAACAAATCACTACCCAAGAACGAGGCGCACAATTCTCATTCATCGGATTCGTGGACAAATCATTACCTGAGAACAAGGAGTGCTTCTCGGATATTTCACCTTATTTTAATTATGCGTTTAACTGGCTTGTCGTACTTTGTGTACTGAAACAGGATAATGCCGTACCAATTATCAGCATATTATTAATTAAATATAATAGATATTTAATGTATGAATTATATATTTGCTATACGATCAGAGGGAATCACCAGTCGATCAATCAAATGAAGGAAAAGAACAGAATCAGTGGATTGTGATGCCCATGCCTATTTTTTTTATAGCCACAACATTTAAAATATTCAAATCAGGTGAAGAATTAAAACGGCAAGTCAGACAGAGAAGCTTGGAGTTGCTATGGTGACAAATGGCACACTAGGTCACCAGACAGCGAGGACTTTGCCAGCATGAAGTGTCAGATGAAGTACCATCGTCACCCTCCGCTAACACTTCACTTGTGTGCAGCTCACTTCACCTTTTCATGTTCCAACGCTCAGATTTATGACACACAGCACTGGTTTGCCAAGGCTCCTCCTCTTTTGCATGCCCCCCTAATTATCTTCAGGTCGCACTACCTGGGCACGGCGTGTAAGGCATTAAGAACACACACTGGCAGCACTCGTGAGGCCTCGTACAATTTTCTAATAAACCGAACTGACAGACCTGTAAATTATGAGAGGATTGTGAGCCTTTATATTTAATGGGGTCTTAAACATCTTTAAAGTCAGATGATCTATGATCGAATGTCCAGGAGCTCCTTAGAGCCACTTGGTCAAATGAGGTGGGCCGCAGGGCCACAGTGATGTGGCAAGTTGGGTCAAGAGCCCAAATGGTGGGAGGGAAGAAGGTCAGAATAAAAGAAAAAAGAAAGAGAGAGAGAGAGAGAGAGATGGTGAGGCAGAAGAGAACTTGGTGGTCCTGACGAGGAGGGCTGGCCAGGAGATGCTCGGTTAAACTCCTGCCTGTCGCCTCTTTGTTTCACTTCCCCGTGTTTGGTATTTTAAATGAATGTCATTATTTCTGTGATATTTCTGCCTTCTCCTGTCCCTTATGATGATTTTTAATGACTGCCTTCAACTCTAAATGTGAACCTGCTTCAAAATTTTTATGAGGTGCTGCTGCCCAACGGCTAAACCCTGACACACGTACAGCAATAAAGGTTTTGGCAGGCATTAGGGGGCCACTGCTGGTACAGTCACCAATGAACAAGTTGCTACTCTCATCCCTCGAGCTAAACTACACGCCGCAAACCGCGCACCTCACCTTCGATAAGGAACAAGACCCAACAAGACCGCAGAAGTACATGAAAGCCTGGCAGAGAAGTTCAAGAAGTGAAAAGCGCAAATCTCATTCTGTGAAACATGTCAAGAGTTTATTTGTCCAGATTGTCGTTTTGACCGCCATCAGACTGGCAGGCAGGCAGAACGAGCACACGTCCATTTCTACGCCAACTGGGGGTGTGCATGCGGTTTGCAATTTGTGGACCCCTCTGGGATGCTGCCTTCCAGAGTACAAAGCGCGGTCAAAAAAAAAGGAAGATTCCTGAGTCTGCCCAACAGAATTTCAAGAGTCTGGTGAATGACAAACACAGCTGTTCAGAATGGAGTCCAAGACCACCACTCCGCCATCTTCTATGGAGGTACCGTGACGATGTCAGAGCGCGGCCACATGACGTCAGGCACCTTTCTGCATGCTGCGAGCGGGGTCCTTCCTGGTAACACCAGCCAAGCTCTCTCTCTCGGTCAAACTCCATGTTTTCTGTGCGGTGCCACCACTACACTCCACCTGTTTACAGTGCAAATCCCGTACTCGCTGCCAACCAAACTGCACTGGATTCAGTTTGAAGATTTGCACTGTGATGAACTGCTGGTGGTCAGCCGTGATCCTGCAACATCTGGCTCAGAATGGGCTAATAGGAGAACTCCACTGGTCTGCTACTTAGAGAATGTTTCTGATCACATGTGATCTCGTTCTTTTGGCCATTACCTACAGCTGACCACCATAGGTGAGGCCAGGGATGCAGATCGACCGTCTTTAGACTCCACTCCACCACAGACCAGAACAGCACCTGTAGAACAGCTCAATCTGCCTACCGTCTTCATGTTCCCTTCTTTCATCCCTGAGATTCTTGATCTGCTCCACTAAGGGCAGTTGTCCCCGTCAGCTGCAGATGGCAGTCCACTCTTTTCCAAGAGAGAACCTTGAGCTCAGACTTGGAGGTGCTGATCCTCGTCATATCTCACAGTCTCTCCAATAGCGTGCCATGTTTGTGTTCCTCAGCCCCTTGCAGATGACATTAGAAGAATGACGAGAGGAGCAGAAACTTTGACACTTGGCTGGATGACAGATACGGGAACGAGGACGGGTAGAATCTTTCTGCAATGGCAGGACACTGCATGTCACTGAATGCCATGCCGACTCGGGCCGAGCTGTTCGTAACACTAAACGGGGTCACACAGAACTACTGCTACCACCCGTTAGGTCACAAGGTGCTCCAGACGTTTTCACGTTAAGCCAACCCACACGGAGTATGTGGGTTTAGAGAAGCCATGAGTGCCAAAGCGTTCCGCTCTAATCCCTGCATGTCGTGTTTACTTGTTATGTTATCACCCTACTAGCGGTTAATATCCGCCTACGCCTGCCCGGAAGGTGTTTTGTAATACCTGACCTCAAAGGCGCACTGGTGCATACTCGCCAGAGGGTGGTAGCATTTAGCAGCCGCACCACATTTCTTGAACTTTCCTGAGCAGACTAAAAGCAGTGGACGTGATTTGTATTCCTAGGTGCTCCTTAGTTGTGAACACTCACCCTGCCAGAGCAAAACCCATGGAAGAAAGCGTGCAAATCTTAGAAGTTACTACAAGTGCCTGCCGACTACGCCATGTCCGAGGGGGGCTGCGGTGAGCAGAGTTTGGGTGAACTCCAGCAGTTTGCTTTGTCTCTCAGACTTGTTGTTTTTCAGAATGCAGACTGTGGACTCGGCTTTCACAGATTGAGCACATCTGAGATCTATTCAAGTGTTTCTGTTTAGCTGGCATGCTGGAGCAAGGCATCATGAAGATGAAGAAAACAGATTTAGAAATTGTTTCTCATAGGGAGAGGAGAGCCACTTGAACCACCACCAATGTGCAGCATCCACCTGGGCAGCCATTACTGTACCAGTATGCTCACCACACGTTAGCTATTAGGTGGTGAAGGGGTGCGAGAGAGAGAGTTAGGGGAGGGCCAGAATGAGCAGGCCATGGTGGACACCGGGACACCCCCAACTCTTCATGAAGGACGCCCAGGGATCTGCTATGACCACAGAGAGTCAGGACCTCAGCTTTACGTCTCATCATCACAGTGCCCCTGTCACGGCACTTGGGGGCCACACAGAGACCCCAGGACATTTGAACAAGTGTGATGTGAACAGGCCATTCAGCTCAACAAGCTCACCAATCCTATTTTTCCCAGATAATGTCAAGCCAAGTCCTGAAGGCCTCATAATTGGAGGTAAATTACAATAAATAAAAATCAATGAGCACAAGAGAACGGCCATGCATCGTCCCAGGCACGGGCAGCTGGAGAGACTCCGAGACCTCGGCGGGCGTCATTTGCCTTGCTGATCAGCGGTAGACCACTTCTCAATAAACCAAAGCACATAAACACTCTGAAGGTGACACGGACACCCTGACGCTACTGAAGAACCGGCTGGATGAGCCATTCTGCCGTCTCAGCCATTAGTGAGCCAATCAAGCTTGACAGACTGGTCTCCTCTCAGTTTTAAAATCTCTCGTGCAAGACTCTACTTGATTGCAGATTCGAGGTTTAAGTTGTTGTTCTCGGCGAGTTTTATCAAAGGTAAGGAGGCTTTGTTATTTTTCACCCTGCGGTGCTGATACTGCAGCGTTATGCAGTGTGACTGAAGGTCACATGTGCTGTGCGTCCCTGTCCGTCGGGATGTCTGGACAACACAGGGGCCATCACCAGAACAGACCACCCGCATAAGGAAGGCAATAAACTCAAAGAGGAGCCCATTATAAATCACAGGAGCATATCCAGGCTCAAACCATCCCAGGACTGGCAGATCTCTGACCATCTGGTGCGGTGGCTTCCCCGTCACCTCCCGTACTCGGGGTCTTCTCTGTCCCCCCCTTGTGCCTCCCCTCCATGTTCACTCTTGTAATAACTAGAAGGGCATTTCAAGCTCCAGCCGGGGTCCACGATCCCCTGTGGAGCCTCTTGTGGGGTCGTCCTGGCAGCCTCCATTACTGATCCCAAAGGTGTCCGTGTCTTCCTGAGCTCCAGCCGTGCTGCTTTATTAGGAATGCAGTAAGACATTGGGTTTCCTTCAAACAAGTCTGACTTTGTTGTAAATCATCGGGATCGGCTCCTGTGTTTGTATGAGAATTGACAAGCGACGTGGCTCTAAGGAAGAAAGGAAAGCGAGCGTTGTGGACTGCAAAAACTAGAAGAGCAGCACTTCTGTGCGACGACTGCGTTTGTTGTGCCAGAAGAGAACGGACAAAGGCAGGCCGGGGTTGTGGCCGAGCTCACCGTACCTGTAAAAGCATTTGGACAGTCATCAGCGCCACCGCACGGCGCCCACGTTAGCTGTCCACACCAAATACGCTGCACACACAACAGTGTGACGAAGAGTCACGTACATCCATCATCCCTGCAATTCCTCGTCATGCAATCCGACATCCTCAAGATAACGCGATCCAGCAACTGTAGTCGTCAAGTGTGACACGCCCTCCGACTCCAAGCCTTACGTGGGCACAAAGTCTTCAGCGATGGGCACGGCTGCACAAGCAAAGCATAGCCAGCAATTAATGAGAGCGTCTTGCGACGGCGATATACGGCAGGTGCACAGGACACTGCCTCCCCACGGAGCACTAGGGGGCAGCCCCACGGATACCTGCAGGGCATGCTGGGAGTTGGAGTTCGCTGCTGCCCTGTTGGGGCCACCAGGGGGAGCTGCAGAACCCTACTTTGGGTTTCTACCACATCCGGGAGTGATTCCAGATAACGCCGATCAGCCCGCTGAAGTGCAGCATAAAGGGAGCCGCAGTCAGGAGGAAGAGGGATGAAGGCTGCCAGTGGAGGAGCAGAGGCAGAAAGAAGAGGAAGAAGAAAGAGAAGAGACAAAGGAAAAGAAAAGGAAGTGTTGTGCGCTGTTGGAATGAAAGAAAAGCTTCTCCCCTTGAAAATGAAGCGTGAGTGTTGGAGGGTCTGTGTCGGGCTTGGGTGGCTGGTGCGCCCCCTGCTGGCCAAAGACACCAAATGGCGGCGTGATTGAGATAAATAAAAATGAAGACCATCAATAACAAACAATACAAACTTCACTTGTCCAATTTCCAACGTGTCGTGGGCCACTGGAATCCACACAGAGACTACCGGGCAGACGCCGATTGTGATGAGCACCCACCATTAAGCTCAACAGGCTCACCAGTCCTATTCTCCTAATCC
The DNA here is from genome assembly GCF_900747795.2 of Erpetoichthys calabaricus. Classification (NCBI taxonomy): domain Eukaryota; kingdom Metazoa; phylum Chordata; class Cladistia; order Polypteriformes; family Polypteridae; genus Erpetoichthys; species Erpetoichthys calabaricus. The sequence goes on along the minus strand of NC_041408.2, from coordinate 1,405,193 downwards.
CCCCCCCCAAATAAATATATAAAAATCAATGAGCACAAGTGAACGGCCATACAAAGATGCACAGACAGACAGACAAACTGAAGAAGAGCATTCCCAGACCCCGACCATCAGAAGAGTTGTACTCAATGCAGGAAGCACCCATGAAGAAACGGACCCACGCAGCTCTGAGGGGCTCACTTACCTCTCGTAGTTCAAGTCTTTGGGCGACGGCTTCCAGGCACTCCTGACCGGTGCTCTCCACAGACAGCGTGCACTCGATGGCATTCGTGTCCAGCAGACGGATCCGCGTCACAAAGCAGTTCTTGTTCAGGACGTTGTAGCGCCGAGTGCGCCGCAGCTTGATTCGAAACGGCATGGCTGAGGGGATTACAAGCCGGCAGGGGGGTCCATAGACGGGACGCGCTTCTTTGGGGAGTCTTCCTTAGTACCACACGTCACTTTCATCACCCGAAGAACTCGAAAGCAGGAAAGGCCTGTCACATATCCAACAGCATCAACGGGGTTATGTCCTGGGATGGGAGAAAGAGAGCAGACATTGAGCAGCAGCATTTGTTCTACAATACAACCAAAGCAAATGGCCCGTGGCACCCGTAGGGTACCAAAGAAAAATAACAAAAGAAAAATGTTACTACTTTAAATATCTCTGTAAACCGCAGCGCTCACTACTGGTACATCGCCCACTCCGTGCCATAAGGCGACACATCACTTTATTACTTTTGTCTCATTTCAATATTTGGGCAGACCCGCTGTTATGAGTGCGTACTGACAGAAAAATAAAGTCAATAAAAAAAGAAATAAAACATTCACAAAGACGGAGCAGCTGATTAGATGAGGTCATAAGAAAAGCCAAGGACTTTAGCGGTTGTCATAATGTCACCAGGAGCGCGTGACTTGTGACATCATCACCGCGACAGAAGTGAAGCACAGCACTTCTTCGCCATCCGAGACGGTGGATCCCTCCTTCCAAGTTTACGTGCGTTTCTCCATCGTAGACTCTTGAGCTCGCCCTTTTGACTTTGATTTACGGGTTGCTTTCTGGTTTTGACGTTTGTGCGGATTTTTCCACCGTGCCCACCTCTTGATCCGTTTTTGCCGGTTTTTTGTAACAGGTGTGAAAGATAGAGGCACCGTCGTCCCCTTGAACCCTCAGATCAGACATCAGACACCAGATAAAAATCCAATTATTATTTATTTTATAATAATACTGTGCACCAAGCACCCTTCTCTCCACAATACTCATAAATAATCAATCACTAATCAATACAATCCTCCACTCCCAGACGCGTTGCCACCCTTCCACCCAGCTCAGCTCGACGTCTTGGATTTCCCATAGTCCTTTTATAGTCCTTGACCTGGAAGTGTTTCGCCCTCTCTGTCCACATGACTAGGAACACTTCCAGGTCATATAAAAACTCCACTTCTTCACCCCGGAAGCACGTCGTTCCTTCCTGTCATGTGTTTATGACGCACTTCCGGGTTAAAGGGCACGTAGCACCCTGTGAGCCTCCCTGCAGCGACTCCTGGCGGCCCCGACGTTATCCAGCAGGGCTGTGAATTAAAACTCCATAGTCCATGATGCCCTGCTGGAACTCGGGGCATCCCTATGTTGCAGGTAGGGCTCCATCCGGTGGCTTGGAGGCGTTGGCCGGAATATATGGCCAGCAATCCCTCACACAGGGAAGTATGGGTTTTAAAAAAGGCGAGTGGGTTTGCCTGTGCTGCTAGGGGGTTTGAGCCGACGTTTTGAGAGTTGCTTCAGATTTTTGTTTTTTGACAGAACAAACGGAAGCACAAGACTGCTTCAGAGGATAATAAGCGTGACAAACGAGAGGACCTCCCCATTCCACATCACCCACACACAGCATGGACTCGCCGAGAGCACGGCATTCTGGGTAATACTCTGAAAGACGCCAGCTCACTTACTAACCGCGGTTCGCACAGGACACCGTACACACCGACTGATAATCCCGTCTGCACAGGTTGCGGTCGCTCAGGTTTTATCGTTAAATGGGTTTGCAAATTTTCCACTGATTTTAAACGTGCTGGTAACGATTTCTTTTTTATTCTTTCCAAAATCTACCTGCCCAAACATTTTCATCTTGTCTTCTGGACCACCTGGCACTACTTCTGCCCACCGACCTAATCTGCCTCGCTACTGTTGTCTCGTTCCCATTTAATGGCCAGCACCGCCGTTACGACTTTGTACCAACTAGTAAAACGTTTCTTGGTGATGGAGCCGGTGAATGGACGAGGCCAAAAACGACGAGAATCTCAAGAGTGGGAGTCAAAAGGAGACTCGTCAAGATCCCCCAGAGGCCCCCACACACACACACACACACACACATTCATGGAGACATCATCGTCACAGCCACATGCCAGATGGAAAATAACGTTAAAAATTCAACAAGTTTTTAAAGGAAGTTTTCCAGCACAAAATGAATTATAAACTTGACCTTCTTTGGTCAAAAAGCCCCCAAAAGATGCATTGATTGGTTTTATGACTTAAAGCTCATAAAGTGTAACATGAAGATGCCAATAAATACAAAGACGTCTGTGGTGGGCTTTTCTGATATTAACGTCGTGTTTTTCTGGTCATCTTCTTTCCTGTTGCAGGTTTTAAAGAATCCTGGGACCGTTGGTGAGAAGAGTTCTGTCCCCTAAAAATTAAATTACTTAAACAAAATAAGAGCCCCCGTGAAAACAAAGCAAAAAAAGGTTTATGGCTGCCCTAGCGTCAATGGGGAAAGGCGCTATATAACATGACAGATGTTGGCGTGTTCACATGCCCAGGATTAACCTTCACCCCATCAACTTTTACAAAACTCACTTCCCCCTTTATGGGGGGCACAGCCAGGTGCACGGGATGCAAGGCAAGACCCCACCAAGGATGGGATGCCAGTTGCAAGAGCACACCTAACAACCCACCCAACAGCAGCCATTCTGTATTTAATTGTGATGATTCCACGCCTTGAGCGGAGGGCGCAGCACGAGGGCGTACGGCACGGCTGGGTGTCGCTCTTCATCGTGCGCCCAGAAAATGTTCAACAAAATCCAACGTAAGACTACGGGGCTGCCCGCACGGAGACGAGAGAATTCCTGGAAAATCTTTGGGTGGCTGCCAGCTCTGAAGTAACCAGGGGCTGACATTCGTGACTTTCAAGTCTCCCGCCGAAGGCCAACGGTTTGTGCTTCACTTGGGGCTGGTCCTGAAGACGAGCTGCCTGCACACGTCCCGACGAGAAGCTAAAAATGAAACTTCAAAGGCGCTCTGGAGCAGCGCGAGGCCATCGTCACCACACCGGACTGGACTCCCGACGCCAAAGTAAAGAGGCTAAAGACGCAGGTGACAGGAGAGCCACCGCCCAGAAAAGTCGTCACCTCCCCAATCAGATGATGAGTCCTTACAGGGCCAGGGGTCCCCGAGGCTTGTGGGAGTGGGCCGGATCACCGATATGTCCTCCTACCTACTGCACTGGAGAATGAGACCTGCTGGACCTTCGTCTCGCCAAGGCGCTATAAGCGACAGCAAATGAGCCAGGCTGACAAACTCCAAGAACACCCCAGACATCCATCCATTATCTGAACCCACCTAATAAGGGAGTCGAGCCCACCTCAGAGCCAGTTAAAGTCATCCAGACATCTGTGACATGTTGGGGGACAGTCACACAAGAACACCAGGAGAGCATGATGAAGCCACACGGACACTGAGCTGGAGTGGGTGACCCCCAAATGTGCCGACATCTCTTCCTCTGGTCGATACCCCCAGTTGTTCTCTGTCCTGTCCTGTGCCACAGCGGGTTAGGACCAAAGCCCACCTCGTCATCAGCTGGAATGGTTGTGCTGCTGCAAACCACAGCCATTGAACCACTCCAGGTCAGTCGGGTGTGAAGAAGGACTGGCACCCGGTCCCATGCCCAGTGTGCTGTGAGGGGGGCTCTGGGACCCCATAACTCTGAATTGGAGATGCAGTAGGTCTGAGAATGTATGCAAGTGACGTGAGCACTTAGATAGGAAAGGCGCTATATATGACAGATGGACGAGATCTGTGACGCATTGTATGGCGGACTGATGGATTGTCACCACACTTCTAACACACCGAGATAGGAAAGGCACAAAAGAAAATGAATACCTAGACGTGACAATGCTACATAAACTAAACAGACAAAGGAATGGTGCTATGTAAGGCACTAGAGAGGCAGATATGCAAGGCGCTATATAACTACAAAGACCTATAAGGCACAATATAAAAGACAGAAAGGAAAGGCAAGGCACTATATAGTATGTAGCTAGACAGGAAACCACAATGTGAGAGAAAGCCATCAGATAAAAGAGACACAAATATGAAGGGCGCTATACAATAAAACGACAGGCGCTGAATATGACTGACAGAAAAGACGCAATGTGGCTAAACAGGAAACTTTAACGCAGTCGACAGGAAAAGCGCAACATGAAATAGTCAGAAGTGAAAGGTGGCGTACAAAATAAATAGCTCGATAGAAATGGAATGGACAAGTAGGATGGGGACCACCACATAATCAAGACGTACCGTACATGTGAAAGGCACCGCATAAAATACAGCAAGATAGGAAACCACTATAAGACAGACAGCTAGATAGGAAAGGAATTCTACAAAACAGGAAGACATAAAAGGAGCTAAATATAATAAACCACTAGATTGCTAAGGCACTTTATAATAAAAAGACAGGCATGGGTGGCTCTGTATGACAGACGGCTACAAAAGGCACTTTATAACACAGCTGACCACGTAATAGACAGGAAGAGCACCAAATCAAATAGACCCGCATATGAAAGGCGCTACTTAAAAGAGGCGGCTTGGCAGACAGGAAAGGACCCCCCTGTAAGTAACGGAGGACCAGGACAGGCAGCATATGATGGAGAGGGCGATGTGAAAGGCGCTATATCACACTTGTATATGAAAGGACAGACAGACACTTGACAATAGACAGATATCACCTTATAAAGTAGCTCATTCTGGCCCACAGACAGTATATAGCGCCTTACAGAGACAGAGGTGACATCTGGACCACCCGCAGTCCCATAGCATTAACATCAGGACAGTGCCCCCCCCAGATTAGGTCACCTGACCGCTCGGCCCACAAGCCTGTGACTGGCCGCACATCTCAAGTCCCAAAGCCCTGAAATAAGAACAAGAGACACAACTCGGGCCGCATTCCTCTCCAACGGCAGTTTGATTTACGCGTCTTTAACGTCGTCACGCCGCGCTGCACTCCAGTCATGCAGACCAGCTGCCAGAATGACCCCGATGAGAGCAAAAGTGTGCAAAACACCGAAGCCCTGGACAGGCAGACCACGAGTTCAGAGTGATGGGGTGCCACGGCCTACCCTGGCAGTATTGGGCACAAGGCCTGAACCTGCCCAGGATGGAGTGCCCACTTCACCCTCACTGCCGTGTCTCGATTATGCCTGGTGTGGCTTGTTTAGATGCCACTAAATTACACAAAGGCACGTCTCTGACTTGTTGATCAGGAACGCATCTCTGCGGTGAAATTAAGGACGACACCAGAACGAGTGCACGAGGCCCAGGTGACACTCGGCCCGAGTTTGTTTTCTCCACTGCCAGTTTTGAATTTCGCCGGCGACGCGCACATTTCTGGGGCCTGTCGGTGCTTGCCGTGAATGCCGTGTACCTGCGCTCGCCTCCCAGATTCCTTTCATGACAAAGCAAACAAAACACACCTGAGAGAAGAATGCGACTGGAACGAGGGCGTGAGGGGAACAGAAATCCATGGGTACAGCCAACGACGGTGTCAGCGTGCTGCTTGTGCAGCGTTACAACTTGTGGGGGTGTTGGGCAGGGGGGGCTCGCCATCTTAGTGTTTGACTTTCACTGCCTACTTCGGCAAAAGCAGAAAACGGTAAACAGCCGACCGCAGAATGCACGACCGGCCAGTCAGACGCGCACAACCGTGTTACACAGGTGAACGTTACTCCGCCGTCCGCTCACGTCCCACACCCGCTTGTTCTCACTTCTTGTTGTAGGCGAGTGGAGCCTGAGCTGGCAGCGGCAGGGCGGCCATCCATCCACGATACCAGGTGAGCCTGGCATACCAGCTCTTGAGGGGTTTTTCAAACCAGCACAAAACCTCAAGAGAGGTCCGGGATCCATTCTGACTTCATCTAAGTGGCCTACCTGCTCCCGATGGCTTTGGACACGTCAACATAATAATTGGGGTGCCACCAGTTGGAGTTCATCAGATGTCAGAGGTCCTACAAACCTCTTCTGTGCTTCCATCTCCGTGGCTATAAAACACGGGGCAGATAGGTCAAGTTATGGAGAGACCACCCACTCCTTACACTGCCACACGCATTTATTTTCTAGTTTGTCGCTCGATTACGTTATTACCAATGTGAACCCCGTCTCTGTCTGAGCTCATATAGAATACAATATAAGGCTCAAGATGGCCGAATTGGATATACGGCAATGGGGAGGACCTCCATCTGTTGCAGCAATTCCCGGGAGGGTGCTAAGGATAACTGATGCAGCAGGAAGAGAAGAGGAAAAACAGGAGGGGACACACGCAAGCCACCCAAAGCTAGGAAAGGGATGGCCTCATGTGGAGTTTGGAGGTGGTCACCTCGTAGAGACCCAGGCATACTAGACAGTTAAGAGGACCGAGGCGGAGGGAGTGAGCAAGTAATATGTTTGAATTCTGGGAAGGCCCCTCTGAAGATTGTGGGATATTTTAGTTAATAAAGAGACAAACCTGAGAGGACATTGTGGGATACTTGGGGTTTGAGTGTAACGCACGTGTTGGAGAAGGGGGTGGGCGGCCTGGAATTGGACCCCGTTTGTTGAGTTGGTGTGATTTATGTATAGTCGACTTGTTACATTTCAATTTTCTGCACCATTTCCCTTGGTCAGTTTTCGTATAAATTAATTATATTATTTGATGTAATCTTTTGGCGCTGTAGGAAGGGGTCCGGAGGCAGTTTGAGGTGGACGTGCAATCTGGGAATTAAACATCACTACAAAGGTGGTGAACCGCAGCGGTTATGACCGCTACAACATCGTGACCTGCGCCTGCACTTATCAAGCCACTAAGAGTACGAAAAGAGCAGCGCAGATGTAGTCGCCCTGTTAGGAGGAGCAGTAGCAGCATTGTGGCGATACGCCGAACTTCACCCGGAATCAGGAGAGCTCAGGAGCCTCACTAGAAGATGGCGCTCAGGCAGAGATCATCATGCACACTTCAGTAAAGACGGAATGGTGTCCAGCGTCTCCAATATTAAACAAGATATCAATCCGACAGAGGTAGAATAAGATTTAGAGCAAACCTCATACGTCACGTGATCAGCCCATCTACATGGAGAAGCCACAATTGTCATTGGTTCATCAGAATCCTGGTGCGGACTTGCTCAGTGAGGTCACCTGTAATGGACGAGGAGTGGCAGTCTGCACCTTCTTCGTGCTGAACTCTCGTCCGGCCATTTTTGAGCTTCTTGATCCATTTGTACGAACTCCTTACTCGTGTGGAGAGCCTTCTATGGAGTTTTGGCCCCTGGTACACCTTCTTAGGGTCAGGGTCACACCTAGAAAATCACAAGTGGAACTGACTGATCGATGGTGAAACTTTAGCACCGAGTCTGAATGTGGGCAGGCAAAACTGTAAAGCCAACCTAAAAACAAAACGAGCACCAAAGTGCCAACAATTACCCACAAAATCACTGGCACCAGAGACATTCATTCGTTCATTTATTTGATTCATTTTTAAGTAACCCTCCACAGGGGTGAAAGTTCTCACTCAGCAGTAGATATCAACGCTGTATGGCTGTAACTGTGCTAAATGACAAGACCCCCAATTATAAAAAAGTCCCAAGGAGCCGTCAGGTGGCAGACAGACTGCCACACATGCCAGCTGAGTCCAGAGCCACCAACCTCTTTGAAATGAGAAGGCTGACAAGGTGCCAAGTCAAGCCAGCCACTGAATGGTGCGAGACAGCAGTGCCCACCCCAGTGCCAGCCCTCTGCCCGTTATGGGCACCTCAGATAATGCCATTCAAGATGAGGGAGGCTACAAGAGAAGCACAAGTGCGCTTATCCTCGCTGGTTTCATTCAAAATTTCCAAACGACGTGTGCCCGATGACTCACAACTGAGTTTCCACTCCAGAAACAAAAACATTAAGCAGCGAAGCTAAAGATGGCCAAGAGAAGAGGAGGAGAAACTGGCAGTCGGTGGGCACACTGAAGCATGGCGCGGAACTACCAGCTAAGCCCCTCAGCACTATGGCTACACAGGTCACGTAATGATGGGCAGGTGAAATTAAACAGGCGGATGACAACGGAGGGCTACAAAGAGGAGGAAGAAGAGGAGGAAGAGGCACACTGACGAGGCTTGGGCGGAAGTTGCTGCATGGGGAGAGGTCTTGACTTTCTGGTGTTCTCATTCCCTCAACTTCATAGCTCTTGATTATGACCGCTGACCGCTTGTGTCGTGTATAGGGGTGACGTAGCACATTGATGGTGGTCTTTTATTACTTTTTTGGGCATTTTCAGATAGTTTTTAGCCGTTTTTCAAGCATTCTCCTCAGCGTGTTTTGCAAGTACAGTAAGGTTTATTATCATTTCCACTTTTTCCCAACATTTTGAAGAAAGATCATAAAATGAATAAAAATGAAACAGTACATTTACATTTACATCATTTAGCAGACGCTCTTATCCAGAGCGACTTACAACAGTGCTTAGTAGTCTACGACTGTTCTTCAGTCTTTAAGGCTCAACAGCAAAAACAAAGAAAAGAAAGAGAAAGTGAGGACATGTGAGGCAGAGACAGAACCTCAGCAAGTCCAGAACATGAGAAGCCAAGTCCAGCTTGGCAGCTTTGCATAAGCTATTTAAAGTGGTCCGTGATTGGCTGGCTCCTTTTAAAGAGTTATATGATTGGTCGGCGTTGGGAGTCATCTAAAGCGTTGATTTCCCTCTCTGACTAACTAGCTAGCTACTTTTTCCTTACTTAAGGAACCCATGAGAAACACCCTGTGCCAGCTTTGATGTCGGTACCACCCTCAGGCACAAAAGGGCAACTTCTACTGTTTGGCATTATTTTTAATGGCACGCATTGCTCCCAGCATTTTCAAACAAGCGCTTTGCGGGTAAAATACGACTGACGGAGTTTCCACCTTGTGGGTCATGAGGCATCGTCTCGCTGTTAGGTGACTGCTGTGTTTCCAGAAGGGCTACTGTGACTTTTACTCCTGGCCATCGCAGTGCTGTAGGGGAGTCGGTTGTGACGTTCTGAGTGACCATATTAGGGTCAGTGTGTCATACAGCAAAGGGAGTCGCAAGGACAATTCTGGGCTCTCCACAAAGAACTTTCCAAACAAAGGAAATTCCAGGATTACACTCAGGATGTGAAGAAAAAAATAAATAAAAATCGCCAGGTACTGCCGGTGCAACATCGTGCAAGAGTGTGAACTGGTCACCCAGTGACAGCCGGTGATGATGGGGTTAAGCACGTGCACCGTGGTAATCAACTCAGAACAAGAGAACAGGCGTCGAGGGGCTTGTGGCCCACTCACTTCCTGTACAAATGTCACCAAACTCTTCGTCGTTTTTTAATCGGCGTTTTCTAAGCTTTGCCATCAATTTCAGTGGAGCAAACATTTGGCTGAAAACGGCCAGAAAGTGCTGCACTCGGGGAATCCGCTGCTAAAACACGTAGGTGTGAATGGCGTCACTGAAAACGACGGCAACTGACTGAGGAGCGTCCTACTCGGGTGTGAAGGGGAACGAAGGAAGGAAAATGTGAAAATGACAGAGGAATCGGGACAGACAGGATCGTTGGGAGAAGTCCAAGAAGTTCTTGGAATATTTAAGCCCCCCCCCCAGTTTTCCCTACTAGGACTGCCGTGTGCTATTGTTTGATTCCTGCCGTGTTTCCCTTTGGTTGGTGCCCTTTGAGAATTCCAGTGAATCGAGTGGCTACAAACTGCCCAGCTTACCCACACTGGCATCTGGACAGACAGAGAGCTCATTCCAGAAATTGGCATCTGGCACAACCTCTGCAAGTCTCAGCACCCTTTGGCGTTCTGGCTGGGAGATTCCTGACGTTTAAGGATCAGTGAGTGGTCCCATCCCGGCACGTTTCAACTGCTGTGCCACTTTATGCCCCGAGTCATTTTGACTCATTTTGGTGCCCACTGGCACCTCTGAAAGGGTCCCATCTCTTCTGCAGGTAATCAGCAGTTGCGTTCGTCAAACCCAAATGAACAGGTGGAAGTGATTGAAGGTTTGCACTTACGTGCATTGAATTACAGCGTTGCATAACGTCTTGAGTGTAATTGTACGCTGCGTCATCAGCTGGCACCGGATCGCTCCAGTTCTAACCGCGATGCGCGGCAGTCGCTCACACTTCAGGTATGTCTGCTCGCCACTTCATGACTGTGGTTCACACCGACGCTCACAGATACAGTGCAGCTCCCAATTACACTGCCCAAGTTCCGCTTTCTCTGATTTGTTTGAAGTCGAAGGATAGTAGCACTTATTCTAAATTCATGACATACGATATTGGAGAAAAGTGCATGCACTGCCTCATAACTTTGTGCTGTCACGTTTATTTTATACACACACACACACACACACACACACACACAATATATATAATAACAGATAGCATGGAGGGATTGGCATTCCAACCAGGACTGAATAAGGATCAATGGAAGGAGAGGGGAAGACCACTTATTCCCCCTAAACACTTGGGTTACGGTACCTCTACAGATACCGGCAGGGCATGTGGGCAACTGTACTCCCATGGAACAGCCCCGTTGGGTGCCACCAGGGGGAGCGGAAGGGATTAATGATCCCTACTTTATGGGACTAACCTGGAAGTGTTTCCAACAGACAGACAGTCTCGTGACACAGGAGTTACTCCCGGGTCCTGCGTGAAGGAAGCAGCTCCGCTTCGGTCCGGGCGAGTCGGAGTTGGGTCAGGAGCTGGAGGAAGAAAAGGAAGAATTGGGCCTGGAAGACGATTGGCACTCCTTTCTCACCAGTCCAAAAAGCCCCGCCCCCTCCTGCAAGTGCACGATAAAATGAAGAGGACGAGTGGCAGGAGGCGTTCATTTTTGGACCCGCGATTGGCAGAGACGGAGCTCTCAGTCGGAAGAGCATTTTTTTTGCGTGAGCAGCAATGGCTGCTATTTTGCACCCTGCGGTGCCTTTTTATTTGGTGGTCTTTGCCACGGTGGCACCCCAAATGTTCTTGCTGCCTAGCAGAATGTATACATATATACAGATAAATATATATATATATATATATATATATATATATATATATATATATATATATATATATACACACACACACACACACGTGTGTGTATCATAAGTAAAGTAAAACCTTAACTGCATGCTCTGAAATCATTCTGTCAGAATGTTTGCATATTCTGTTACATCAAATCTAAAGCCATCAAACTGGCGATTGCTGCTAATTCATCAGGCCGAGGTTACGAGTTGGCAGCCGTAACAAACGTCAGATTCTGGTGTCAAAGACAGGGAAACAATTCATCTGCTAGAAAGATGCGCCGTTGGGTGCCCCCCCCCCTCCCCCAGTCTGAACGATGCCCGAGCGGGCGTACGGTTACCGCACCCTGAAGCGATGGGGATGCGCCCGACGGTAACACATGCGTTCCAGTTTGGTGACGTTGTGAACAGTCGAGATCAAACGTAAGCATTTTATTCATTTAATTGTTTTTGTGCGTTCCCTTTTCAGGTCTCGCCAGTGCTTGTCGGTGCATGATGAGCTGGCAGCCGCCTCACTCACCTTTTCCCAAAGCCCCGGCACATAAGCTTTCGTGCACATAATCCAAAACAAATGCGACTAATTTACAAGGCGATTACCGAGACTCCGGCTGGGACCTGACAGAAGAAATGCGTGTTTGTGAGAACTCAAGGAACGGCGTGTGACTCGCCAGTCGTCTCTCGACTGGACGACTTTGGTCAACCGACGACTAGCAGCCTACCGGAGACTAAGATGGCAGAACTGATGTTTGTGCTGCGCAGAAGGCAAGACAACTAAAATCTGAAGTCCGTGACGTTACTAAACGTGTGCCTTACTAAAAGGTCCAATTGCTGGTAGTCTCCCAATCCCAGATCCCTCGTTCAAATCCCAGCCCAGTCTTTCCACATTTTCTCTGACTGCTACACGTGAGCATATTGGCTTAACTGGCAAATCAAATCTGAACCCGCGTCACAAACCAATGGTCCTCTCCACAGGAGGACGAGCAAACGGCGGTCGGTGACCTGCGGGTACATGGGGTCCGCTGGACGCTCTCTGGGGTCTCCCACAGCTGCTACTCAAATATCACAAGTCGGACGGATGTTTGAGTTTTTGGTAGCCTCTAGGCGGTGCACGTGGGGCACACTGTATGATCGTACTATTAAAGACCCTTCTGCTCTGTCAAAGTGTAGGAAGCACGTCAAGTTCCTAATTTAAACGAGCACCATTGGCGGTGTGAGAGGTCGCCTGAACAGCATTAGACAAACACCAGCACCTTAGAAAACACACGTTTTAATGAACTCAAAAGTCCCACACAGCACCAAACACCTCTACACACGGGCTTCTCCAATGTCTTCTTCCTGTCGCTGGATCTTCATCCACCTCCCGACTCTCGCTCCTTGACTGTAGGAAGGCGGCCCCCTTTATAGTCACCTGGACGTTCCTGAAGTGCTGCATGAGCGCCTGGAAGCACTCCGGGTGTTGCTGGAAGGTCCTTCCCTCCACCTTCCCAGGTGTGCCAGAAGTGTCGATCTCCCGGGCTTTATGAGGCTTGGGGGACCCCCTGCATGGGCCCCCACGGGTTTCAACCTCCCTGCGGTCCCCTTGCTATCCAGGCCAGTTGCCCCCTCATGGCCCGGGGGACGTATAGATCTCCTTCCAGGCGTCCCAGCTGGGTCTGCCTCCCGGCCCCCTGCCACAGTGGCGTTAGTGTGGCTACTTCACAGTTCCTGGTTCAATGCCCGGCCCACCTGGTGTACGTTAATTGCACGTCTCCCGCCCCCCATGATTCTCAGGGATCTTTGCAGGTAATTCAGGTTTCCTCCCACATCTGAAAAACTGTCGTGGACTTCTAAAGCATGATAAGAACTCACCAATGCCCAATAGAGGCAGTAGAGCAAGTAATGGAAGGGCAAACACAGGATCTTCATTAATGGGACTAGGGGGCTCTGCCCTCTGCTTGCTTCGCTCGCCAACCCCCGGGCAGGCCACTGTGGTTCTGCCACTCATGTTTGGGGAAGCGGATAACCAATTTAAACAGATTGTCATTTTCATGGGAATTGTTACTTCTGCATAATAGACCTAACCATTTAACATTACAGCGAGTAATTAACCGTATTTAAAAATAGCAAAACGTAACGTTTCATGTTGCATTAGACGTATTCGTTGAATTATATGTTTTCGTTCTGTTTGGCTTTGAAATTAACATGCAAATACTTTTTAAACCTACACTTTTACTGTAAAACTTCAGTAAAAACAATATTTGGAATTGACTTTTCGCCAAAATCGCATTGAATTTTGATTCGGTGTTTGGACTTTCAATGTGACAACGCAACGTAACTGCCCGTGTGTGAATTTCATTTCTCTCTCTCTATTAAATAAAATGACTTTTTCAAAAGTTTGGCTCTGAGATTTGTTAATTTGCAAAAGCTGTTCTAACAGGACACTGTAAACGTATCATATCAAGATCTCCTTTGTTGTCGAATGTTATCCCCTGAAGATTTACTGCATTACCATTCTTGGATACGTCCTTCTTTCAACAGTAACTCGTGTGGTGGAAGACCGGACGGTGTTAACGGTTGTAGTTATTCTTCATCATATTGTAAGTTGATGTTTTCATCTTCCCGTGAGTGAATATCGTTTCTCTCTCTCTCTAATAAATCAACTTTTTCGAATGTCTGTCCCTGTGATTTGTTAATTGTCGTACCAAAAGCTCTTCTAACGGGAAACTGTAAACGTTTTAATATGAAGGGCATATCGAGATCTCCTTTGTTGTCTCATGTTAGACGGACTTCATTACCTTTCTTGTCGCCTGTTAAAATTTGACATGTAAGAATTGACTAATTTTCAATATAACTAATCTTGTCCTATTGCACAGCCCATCACTCAGACATAAATCACGTAATAACATTACGATACCTCCTTCCGTCTACAGTAATTTGGCTGGTGGAGACCCGACAGTGTTAACGGTTGTAGATATTCTTCATGATATTGTAAGTTGATGTTTTTATCTTCCACACCATCACCACCAACGGTTTCAGCAGAGTCTATTGATACGCATTTAGCCAATTTGCCGTGTAACCGATCGGCAATTTTCACGTTAACTCATTTAACGTCTTCATTTCTCGGTGTTAGGATTGCCCGTGTACTCATTTCTTCTGTTGATAACCCTTCAGGATGAAATTCTTCAATACGATTTGGACATAATAGGTCTTCTTTAATTGGGAATGTAAAGTGAGGAAAACGTTAACATTTATAAGAGCTGAGAGAGCAGGAATGGAGTCTGACAAAAGCATTCACACCAATGAGAGGTGAGAGGACCACGAACTGGAAATGGTGGAGAGGAGGGCGGGACTTGAAAAAATCTCTTGCCAATAGTCTCGTCTCAAGATATTCTTTTATAATAGAGATTTATTTTCACAAAAAATGCTCTGCTAAAAAAAAAAAAAAAAACAACAACAGCTCCATGGAACAAAATGAGGCTTGGCATCCAAACAATGTCACCATGAACAAACCCAAACGAAGAGTTGAAACAGCAGAGCAGAGCAGATGGCCAAAGTCCAAAACAAAACATCACAAGCAAAGCAGCAGAGGCGAGAGCTCACCAACGCCACGAGCGCATTCAGTGAACTGCAAAGAACGGTGGGCTTCCCTCAGCCTTTAGGGAGCTGTTGGCGGCCCCTTGATGGTGATGATGGCAGGTGGCTGCCCTAACCCTAGGGGTCCACCCATAACACACACACCACATCATCTTCTTCTTCTTCTTCTTTCGGCTTCTCCTGTTACGGGTTGCCACAATGGCTCATCTTTTTCCATAAGCGATTGCACAAAGACATATAGAAAGTAAACAATACGCAAAACTGATAACAAACACGGAATAATGCAAAAAAAGAACACTATTAGCATAAACAAAGGAATCAAGAAAGCAATTGGACCCCAGGCAGGAATTTAACAAATGGAGGATGAGAGGTTTGTGTGTTCTAAGATGGACTTTCTGGCTCTCCTCCTCAATCACGTTACACCAGTCAGCAGGTCTCAAATGTGCGAGAGCGGGTTCCACGCTGGACAGACGTCCCATCCTGGGCTGCTTCCTACCTCGAGTAGACTTCAGCAGCCTTGGGGCCTGAAAAGGAATTTAACAAATTGGGAAAAGAAAGGATGAACGGATCGGAGGAGAATCTCCAGCCCGTCGCGGTTCCCATAAAAGTGGCCACGCTAGACCAGCATATTCCTCCGTTTTCTCAGTAAAACCAAACGCTAACAAGTTCAGGATATGGCCGTTCTATAAATATGGCAGACATTTGAAACACTTGCACAATGCTTCTGGCGGGTTTTATTTAAAGGCCGCTTAAGTACAGCGTGCAGCTTCACATGTGTAATTTTGTGGCATACAAAACGCAAAGGCCAAGAGAGCAGAGCATCATTTTCCACTTCGTCTTCTTCTGTGACCAGGTTTAGAACAAAGTGCTTCCAGATTTGTCCTACTGCACACAAGCACTTCAATCTGGAAGGCCACTCTGGTCATTTTAAAGGGTCTTCTCTGTATGCAGATGGCCAGTGAAGTAACTCAGAGCGAGGAACTGTATGGAGGAGCACATCACTTTACTCTCAAGTACCAAATTGGATGGACTGGCATCCCAACCCGGATAGATGATGGCTCCTTACTGGGGAGGGAGGCCATATTGGAAGGACAGAGATCGATAGACTTCCCAAATGGGATGGAGAGGGATAAGTGCTGAGAACTTGCACATGGTGGCAACATCCCATACAAATACCTGCAGGACACCTTGGGAATTGTACACCAGGGGGAGCCTTACCCCTTCTTTACCCCTTCTGGTCTAACTCTTGGTCTCTTGTCCTCTGGGCTTTGAACTTTACTTTCATTTTTGACTTTTTGTCCTGGGGTCCTTCCTAACACCACCGGTTTGCCGTCTATAGACAACAGAACAACGTTGGACCAAATCTGGAGTCCGGTGTGCAGATCTGGTCATCACTTTACAAGACAGACAGAGTGGTGCTTGAAGCAGTGCAGAGGAGAGCAGCCAGGAGCATCCCAGGCCTTGAGGACGTGTCCTACTGGGACAGGCTCAGAGAATTGAAACCTGTTCAGTCTCCAGCAGAGGGGACCGTCTGGGGGGATCTCGTCAAAATCCTCACAGAAATCTAGAAGGTAGAGGCAGCTAAATTCTTTCAACCTAATGGTGACATTGGTGGAAATTACAGGAGCACTCCAGCCACAAACGTATGTGCTTTAAAGTGACGGCCGAGAAGAAAAAAAATAATTTCACGTTTTCATGCAGAAAGGAGATGAAGTTTATGATTCAACAAATCGTGTTAAGGGGGCCAATGCAGTACAACAGCAAACAAGTAAAATAACGTCCATGAAACGTTTATGAAAAAAATCTCACTCTACACGTGCAAAGTCTCCCGTGTCGCTTACTCACGATGTCCAAAACGTGTAGTTTCACTAAAACATTTTCAAATAAATCGCCTGTGGAATGACGAACGAGCGTTTGACCTGCAGACCCCCCTGCCGCCCTCTTCATTCATCAGAACTCCTTCTCATTCCTTGGCGGTCCTGAAGCTTCGCACGTGGAGTTTTGTTGCGACTCAATCTCGTCCTTTCCAGGGTCTTGGAGATCCATTCCTTGCTGAATGCCTGGAGGATCGGCAGTGACCCCCCACTTTGGAGAATCGCGGAGCGGATTAATGCAAAGTCAATTACGTAATTAACCCACCGTACCCCACTATGCAAACCGTCCATGACCCGATGCCATTAAATATAAAGGTAACTCGCGGCCCATCCCTGAGCTAAAGAAACAAGCCTAAGGGTCTCCTCTCGTTTGACAACATTGTGGGTTTCTTTTTTGGTATTTAGAGCACTGTATTAAACCCCAAGGGGGGCTTTCACATGACCCTTGGGGGTCACAGCACATTGTACAGCACCCCCAGTGCATTTGTCAGGTTAGGGGTCTTCTGGCAGTAACAGGATTTGAACCAGAAGCCTTGGAGATGCCAGCGCAGATCCTGAGCCACAGAGCCACCTCTCCGTATTAATACATCATACCTATTGGAATGTGAGTGACATCCATGAAAATAAGTGGCATAGTGAAGACACAAACTAAATATAAGAAAAAAAGATGGGATAATAGTAAGAAAACAATTCTAAAGTACCAAGTCGTTCCATCAACCCTGGGTTTGCCAAGAGCAGCGGGCGAGTCGCCTCACCGGTCAGACAAGGCCATGAAGATGAGCTGAGGGAGTCCCAGTAAGACAGTCAGCAGCTGCCATGTCGTCACCCCGTCTCTCTTTAATCATCCCCTTGGTGTCCTGAGGCCACCTCATGATTGCTTCTTGTTTTGTGCTGTGTTCAATGTTGCCGGGGCCACCAATTGTCCAAAGTGGGTACAGCAAGCGGAAGGATGGGACTAACGGCCAGCATCTTGTCAAACAATTAAAAACTGCAATAAAATGACACAAAGAGGGCAGACAATTCTGCTTTATGGACAAGCCTGAGATACAAAAGGACAGATGGATTAGAACTTGTTAAGAATGGTCTCCTCGGGGCACTCCCAAGGTGGGCACACGCTGGATCTCCACCTGTAGACGTGACCCAAACACCTCCTTACTTTTGGCCCGTGGTGAGCATCACTCGGACTGCCGGCTCTCCTGCTCAGCATGTAAAAAATGCGTCAGGCCTGCCTTGGTTTGAGCAGCCCCCGCTTCACGTTGGCACTCGTCTTCAGAGACACCTTATTGGCAGTCTCCTCACACCCGGTGCTCGGCTCCTTAATGCCTGCCCACGCTTTCTGTGCCCCCTTATGCAGATGGCTGTTTCCTTTCTCCCATTCAGGTTTCGAAGCAGAGCTCGTTTGTTACAGTTCTGGAATGTTGGAAGACATGAAAGGGGATTTGTTTTTGCCAGTCGAGACAAGAGACGAAGAATGCCCAGAATCAGACACACGACAAAGCTCGACAAAGCGGATGCTTTCATACTGCGTGATGCGGTGATGGCTGTGCATTCAGCCTCTGCAAACCTCTCCCTTCAGGGGTCTCCAAGAGCCTCTTTGTGGGCCTACGGATCAACGTCCTTAAAGCTCTGGAATTCAGACTTTAGGAGACGCCAGACTGCTATCTGGCGAGTCATACGTGTGCCATTGTCACCTCCTGGGGTGCCGTCCAAGCAGTCAGGATCACAAAACACATAAGCAGACCCTGTGCAGACGGACAGCATCCTTCTCTACAGTCGAGACCCTTTAGCAGGACAATGTGGCACAGCGATGTCCTACGGTGTTAAGGGTCACACAGTGGAGGGAACACCGACGTTCAAATGGCCAGTAAACCACAAAGGGCTCTGCAAGGCAGCACACCTTAGGACAAGTGGGCGGGCCAGTTAGTCTCCGGGCACATTGACGCCAGAGGTCACCTGACACACCCATGGCATTTAGACCTAAATGCCCAAACCCATCAAGTACCTGATGCTGGTCACCTGTGTGTGTGATGCTCCGGTCCACTCTCCCACATCCCAATCTGTCAATTGTAGATTTTTGTCCTTTACTGGGGTGACGGAGATGGACCACAAAATGAGACCCAGTCAAATACACACGTGACCTGATCCGCACGATGTTAAACTGCTGTGAGAATAAAGCATAACCGATAATCCAAATCGCTTGCGTTAAAAACACGTAGGAATTCAGGAACTCGGAAGCCTCTAAACAAACGTAACACTCCTTAAATCCAGAATTTAGGAATCTCACGTGACGGCCTAAATACCGCTGTGCCGATGACATCAGCGATCACGCTCTCCCGGTGGATGATGGGAATGTCATCATAGTAGCAGAAACGCTAAGCTCTCAAGATCACATCAAAACAAAAATGGTAATGTGGAACAACGAGAAAAAAATGGAAAATATTCAAACAAGAACTCAAAAATTCTAATTGTGTAAAACTGAAACCCAGAAACACGTGTGTACACCGCATGGGAGGACTACAGAAAAGTGGAGAAAAGGAGAAGCCGATCCTAACAACGCACAGAGAACAAAACCAGAAGACAGACGGCCAAAAGTCAAAAAACAAAACCCAGAAATCAGAGGCAAAGAACGCTGCCAAAAAGTCACATGGTAACGAAAAGAAATAATTGCGGCGAGTCTTTCTTAGGAAGCTCTCCGTAAACTCGGATATGAAATGGCCACCGGAGCGGATCTTTAACCCGTTACGTAGCGGGCGTCAGACAGGGCGACCTCCCAAACAAAACGAAATCTTTCAAACACCCTCGGCGATGCGGACGGACTGCGTCAGGACAGACAAAGCAAAACACTCAGCGGGGCCGTCGGGAGACAACACATCTCTGAACTACGGAGAGTCGCCATATTGAAAAAACAAAAAGCACAGTTCTGCTTCAACACGAGAGCAAGCGGAGATTCAGGTTTACGCCTCACCAGGGGCACTAAGACACATCACACGGGCGTTGCCAACGCGCCACATAAACACTCACCTGGAGCGCGTAACGTAATCTCCACAGGCATCGCATCACAGGTCACCACCAATGACAATTAAGGGATGGATGCCTGGCAGTGGAAACGTGGCCCGAGCCTCAGCTGGCAGGAGGAGGGCATGGCACGGCTGATGATAATAAACGGAGATGTCCGCAGTGAGTGGCTTGGGATTAGCGAGTTTGAGAAGGTGAAATGTGACACGTGTACCAAACTACAGGGGGTGGCAGAAGGAAAGGAAAACCGTAAACTGAACTGGCCAAGGTGGAGAATCAAGAAAAACAAAACCCCAATCAGCGGCGTACCCAGAGAGTCAAAAAGCGGCACACGCAACTCAATGAGAGGGACAAGGTCAGAAAGGACAGAAAGTCCGAGCTCATAACCAGGAATCAAAATGGAGAGGAGTCCACAGGAAGTGCATGACGCGAGTAATGATGTCACGGGTCACACAAATCCCAGCCATCCCGCCTAACAGTGGCAAGCGACCGGCAAAAACAACCCTAACACCAAAATGGCACCGCAGGAAAATGGGACTCATATGCAACAATCTTAAAGACGCATCACATTGTGAGACAAGTGTGACCACGGGAGTGCCACGGTCTGAGATCAAAGGTAACAAATAAGAATAAAGAACAAGCGTCAATGCTGACAGAAGACGGGGTCAGCCACTTGGGTCGGGTTGGCGCTCACGTGCTACGTTACGAGTGGCGACACTTCAACCGTCGACGCCGTCTGGCAAGTTGTGAGAGCTGACCAGTCAGGTCCCAACCCGCCACCCGACATGTCCTTCACCTTGTCTGCTTTAAATGGACGTGCTGGCCACTCAACGGGAACTTCACCTTCCACCAACTGGGCCAAGACACACAGGTGAGGGGGACGGTGGACCCTAAATTAGGCTTCTGCATGAGCGTCACCTGCGCTGCTGACATCTAGCAAGGGCAGGGGTCTTGAACCCGATTACGGCAGGACTGAGTCGAGACGAACAACATGTGAACCACTAAGTGGACTGCTTTGGTAAAGGTTGAGATGATCGGCTCAGTCGTCAGTTGGCAGAGGGGGACGGTCACCCCTCCAATCAGGGCTGGCTCAGTGGCCACAGTTCCTGGTGTTGTCATCTAACCATCGGCCCCGGGACAAGATGTCTCCATCTGCCTGGTGCCGCCTTACTAGGCTCCCATTCAGAGAGCAGCATTAATGAAGAGGCGCATTTAATTGGGCGATGTGACAGCTTTGCTGCTGGTGAACCAGTAGAATTCAAGGCTCGTGCTATGGCAACGGGTGCCCAGTGGCAGCTATTCCTGAAGTGCAGGGCTCTGCGGTAAAATGCCCGACTTCCCAGGAGCTCAAAGAGACCTGCACTTCTGCTTCATTAGGCATCCTGCCTCTTGGAATGATTCCAAATGCCAGCTTTCTGGGACGCTGCCGGTTCTCCGTATATCCGACTAACACCACCCGAGTGTTTTCACTTCTTTTCAGCTGACATTTCTGCCCAGCGTAGCTCACTATATTAAGAAACAGAACTCCGGCTCTGCCCGCCGGTTAAGCTCTCGATATGCTGGTAGCCCCCAGAGGGCTCTTGACACCCCAAATCACATGGAGGCTGCAGGACTTGAATGGAGAGAACAGATCTGTCTCCCTATAGGTGACAAAAGGTTCACAGGGGTGGGGCCTGACATCAATGACAGCCTGTTGGTGGGGCGTCTTGACAGACCACAGGGAGCAGATGGTGAGCCCACTCTGCCCTCTGGAGTTGAGAAGGGGTAATCACCAAGACCCTCGCCCAAGCCTCTCCACGCGCCGCCTGCCAAGTTCTGAAAGTCTGCAGAAGGGGTCCATAGAGCCGCCTCACCAGGAAATGTCAGGCACAGGACGAGGGGCCAGCTGCAAACACGTTAAGGGCACATTTTACACAAATGTTAGGAACACCGAGAACCACTGATACATTTAATAAGTCACCAAGTGGTGTGGTGGACAGCACACCAGGGACATTAGGGACCTGGAGAACTCGACTTGATGTCAATTTGGAGGAATTAAGTGGTTTGGACTGGCAAACTTTTTTGGGCTGAATGGAACGTTCTCATCCACAAATTCCAAATTAGAACTTCAGAAAAATTCTCTTCAGGGCGAGAGAACGATATCAAGGAAGACAGAATGGCAGAGTCAAGACAGGCAGGGGTCTAACACTTGCCAAGCTGGCACTGCTTGTACTTAAGTGGTGGGTACTGACCGAGGACAAACCAGAGTACGCACTGGGCCACCCAGCAGAGCCACACTTGACTCGGTAAATGGGAGACTGGCCTCAAAACTCCCAAAAATACATTAATAAACGCCCTTATAGGGAGAGGGTCACCGTAAACCTCTGGCTGAATAATAAAGGGCAGATGAAGAATCGTTATAAAAATAAAGAGATTTTGTTCAAAAATGCTCTGCAAATCCAAAATGCAAGAAGGCACAGCGGGCGTGTGCAAAGGCAACCCAACGACAAACAAAGTCCTAAAAACAGGATGCAATAATCGTGGTGTGCATCTGGGGATCCCCTTCCTGGCTCTACCACTTCAGGTCAAGAGGGGGCACTCATGCCATCCTGACTGTACCACTCTGGGTCAAGAGGGGGCGCTCATGCTAACTGTCTCGCCTTTTCCACCTGCAGCTCCAAGAAGCCACCGAGTGAGGGCACCTGACCGGGCTGCCATGCCCAGAGCTGAGTGAGGGCACCTGACCCAGCTGCCACGCTCTGAGCTGGCCCCGGCCCGTTCCAGTGGGAGCTCTAAAAGTCTCTGTGGCCTCCGGAGGATGGCGTCTCCTGTTGGCTGGAGAAGGTGCCATCGTGTTGTTACAGCAGAAGCAGCCCAAGTCCAGTCCAGAGCGTCAGGGCGCAAGGCAAAAACAGAAGAGTTCACCAGAGTCAAGAAACACAAAGAACCCAAAGAATCGAACGCACTGCCCAAAAGAAAGACCTACAAGTGGCCAGCATGAACTTATGGAGGGGCTCCACAGAAGTGAGCTCATCTCCTGCACAAAGGGCCAGTTCACCCAACACAAGAGACGTGGTGGGCACAGTCTGGGAAGCTGCTGGCGCTCGCGGGAGGGGAGGCCAGACGGACGGCTTTGCCGCGTTTTACTCCTGCCTCTCTCCGCTTAGCTTCTGTGTTTAGATGACAGCAAAGGACCACAAACAGGAGCAGAGCAAGAAAAAGCACGAGGAAGATGACTTCATGGCTAACAAAATGGCCGCCGCTCAGGAAAAACACATGCACTTAGAAACGGAGAAAATGTCGACATCAGGGCCCCAGATATCATAGGGGGCAGTCACTGCTTAGGGGTGCTGGTCTGTTTACCGTTGGCATCCTGACATCAAGAAAACCAAAAAGTTTGTTTAACTCCGTTTAGCTCAAGTTATCTTAAAACTGCATGTACACAAATCACAAATGATAAAGCAAAACACAAAAGTGCGGGCAATAAGAGACAACATCTCATGATCCGGTTATGAACGCTCAGTTTTGTACGGTGCTCGCATCTTGGGTGGGATTTTCACCCCCCACCCCCCGAGAACCGCAGTTTTACACAGGAAGCCATTTTGTTACCATGTGACTGCTGGCGTTGTTACACACGACGTTACCTCACAAGACAATCTGCATATATACTGTGGCCTGTAGGGGGCGCCGCATTCACATTCATTTGCTTAACACCCAACCCTACCGAGTTCTTCTAATATGAACCAAACGCAATGTCAAGATGAATAGGACATATTAAAAGGCAGCTAAACGCGACTAAAATCACAAACACGACAATATAAAACGCAAGCCCCCACATGACTCTCCTATATTTATATTTATACAGCCTGAAAAGACTTCACTGTAAACAGCAGCCAAAGGACCAAAGAACACTCACGTGCCAAAAAGATGCGACTGCTTGACCTAAACTCATACAATCCAGCCCCACCACGGGGGTCCAGAAGGCTAATAATCACCTGATGTGACACAAAGAGCAATCAAAGACAGAACGGGGAAAAAAAGCTCCCGCCGTCCCCGCGTCTGTTGGCAGTACCAGTCCTCCTGTGCCATGACAGCCAGTCCAAGAAGGCTTTCTTGTTGCTGCCAAGTGTGTGGAAAGATGAAAACGTCACAAAGTCCCGCCATATCCTTCTCTTCTCATTGTCATTTGTGCAGCCTCTGCAGTTACAAACTACAACTCCCAGAAGCCCCTCCGTATCCGGGCAAACCAATTGAAAGCCACAGAGACTCTCCATTTACACTCCACTCTCTGAGGTTAGAGATCTGCATTGGCAATCGCAAGGTCGCCGGTTCGAATCCCATAAATGCCAATAGGGACTCTGCTCTGTCGGGCCCTTAACCTGCAATTGCTGAGTGCTTTGAGTAGTGAGAAAAGCGCTATATAAATATAAAGAATTATTATTATTATTATTATTATCTGGATTGTTGCTAACATGAAACGGGACATGCTAAACAAAAGGAAACCCACACGTGTGACAACGCCACGATGTCAGTGACGTCACACCCGCTTTGACACTTTGCTCTTCTTACCCTGTGGTTAAGACTAGGATTGTGGGAGGAGCTATCAGATGAGCGTGTCACTTCCTGTGCCTGTCATGTAGAGCTGCGGACCTTCCATATTCTCCACACTGTAAAGCATAACATTCAACAGAGCTCCAGGAGTCTCCCAGAATGCCCTGCAGGTGTGCCCATGCCAGAGCCACTGGAGGGACAGTGCCACCCATCGGCTTGGAGGTTTACATGACTCTTCATTAGTGCAGCCTTCCAGCCAGCCAAGGAGTTCTCTGTCCCGTGCTGTGCCCATCCTGGATGGGTAAAGAAGCAACGGTCCCAAGGTGGGATGCCCGTCTGTCCATTATAAAGACCTGCTGGCCGAGTTTGATGACCCTTTAGCTGTCCAGTATGCTTTTATAATGGATGGACCTCCAGTCCATGTCCTCTCGCTCAAAGCACAGACAGACAGAGATATGAAAGGCACTATATGATAGGTCGTAGTGTCTTGGGCTGCAGCCTTGAGGGTTGTGCCAGGTGGGGACTCGCCGTTGGATTAACTGGACAGTTTGATTCGTGTCTTGTGATGGGTCGCCATGAGCATTTTAAACAGCAGTCTGTCGGTGGCAATTCTTTAAGGGGGAAGCCGCCCACTAGGGGGTGGCACTAATTCTCTCAGAGAGGTCTGATGGTCACGATGGACTACACCTCAAAGCCCCCATCTTGTCTCCCCTCATCCACAGCATATCATATAGTGCCTTTCAACGCTATGACGGATTACGCCTTCTCTCTCTTTGTAAGGCAGACAGTCAGACGAGACGACGACAACGCCGACGACTTACATGTTTCTCCGATTAGGCAGGCAGGTGCTGCACTGTAATTAGTGGCCTCTGCCCGACTCTATTGGTAATAAAACATCTGGAAACACTGAAATGCCCCCCGATATTAAAAGTCGTCAGCCCAACGCGCACGGATGACGAACAGGCGCATCGAAGGCCCTGCGGTGGAGAGATGAACAAAGAGCCGTCGTGCTTCGGCTAGCGAGTCCTTTACAGTAAAAATGAAAATGTCGCCCCTTCTTTGATCCAAAACCATGAAATGAAACTCTGGCCGGGCTGCTTTAGGCCCGATGGATCCTTCGTTACACACGCTGGGCACTTGGATCTGGGCAGCTGCCCACTGCCATTTACCCAAACGGAGATGCTGCTCACAGTCTGGGCGTGAAGTCATCCCGTCCACTCATGCCAGGCTAGGAGGGCACGCGGGTGGGTTGGCCCAGCCCAGTCAGACCACCTTCTTGTGAGCCTTGAAAGGGGGCCGAGCCAGCGGTGTGCCAGAGGAGCGTTCAGCTTTGCTCATGCGACTCAAACATTAAGATGGCCTGAAACATTGAATCAGATGTTCCTCCTCACGCCTCCCCGAGATCTCAAGGAGCGGATCAAATGGGAACGAGCAGAAACCGAGGAGCGCCGAGCGCAGCTGTGCCACGGCCTTCAGCCCCTTTAATTGCCGGCTACGCCTCTTTCACTAATTTTTTCCAAGCCACAATGTACGCAGTTTCTGAAGGCACGAGGGAGAGCCACAGCGGCGCTATGTATTCCATTCCCAGGATGCATTTCAAGCCCCTCAGTGTGTTGCTCATTTTAAAAAGTCAAAAGAACTAAACCTTCCAGAATTGAAAGAGACGACGACGTTCCCATTTTCACAGAGTGGATTCAAACTGGGCCTGGCGGAGTCCAGTGGTGAGCAGATCAGCGCCCGGGTCTGTGTGGAGTGGCGCGTGTTCTCCCCGTGTGCTCCTTCCACGTCCCCAAGACATGCAGGTTAGGCAAAGAGTGTGTGCGCGTTTGTACCCTGGACTGCGTCTCGGTGACACCAAGAAGGGCAAGATTGGCTTTCAAGAAAAAAAAAAAAAAAAACACTTTCAGAATGCAGGAGACATGGAAGGCGCTATATGAGAGTTTCTGATCTGCGAGACGTCCTTTACAAATCCATCCCGTCCCCTTACACCTTCCAGGTGTGTCAGAGGCATGCACTTCCAACTCCAGGACAGGAGGGGGCGCCGTCACTGACTGCATCACCTTTTTATTCTACAGAACCAAAAAGAGGCAACTGACTGCACCCTTTCTGATCAGAGTCCTGTGAAATCCGCCCGATCCCAGAAGGAGGCGTCCCACTTGGACCACAGCCGAGGCCTGATGCGCCCTACTGAGCAGCCATTGGCTTTTGTGCCATCGTCTGCTTGTGTTTCTTTTGTGTTTATGGCCTCATATTAAATGGAGTGACCTGGCTGGTGCCCCAAATAATTTTAGACTTCCCCCAACCAACCATAACATATACTGTGTCTCCGGACTCCCGTGTCCCCAAACTTAAATTGGGGCTCAAGTTACATTCATGGAGCACTGGCTCATTATCAGCAGTCCTGCAGATTCAGGTCAGGAGCTTCAGTCAACGTTCACATCAATCACCAGAATGGAGGCACAATGTGCTCTCAGCGTTTGACTGCGACACGGTGGTCGGTGTCTGATGGGCTGCTCCGAGTGTTTCTATAGCTGCTGATGCCCTGCGACTGACACACACACACACACACACACACCACGAGCGGGGTCAGAGGAGAATGGCCAGACTGGTGTGAGCTGACAGAAAGACGGCGGTCACTCAGATGGCCACTCGCTCATCTCTGAACGCACAACACGGCACACCTTGAGGCGGATGGGTGACAACAGCAGAAGGTCACGGGAGATTCCACTCCCGTCAGCTAAAACCAAAAAGCCGAGGCTGCAGCGGGCACAGGCTCCCCAAAAGTGGACAGCAGAAGACTGGAGTGATGGAGCCTGGTCAGCTGACTCACACCGATGGTAGACTCCACGCAGCCAACCCGCCTTGTGTCCAGGCGTCCTGGTACACAGGTTATCTTGGCACACTTTGGGCCCATTAATACCAATCAATCATGGCTTGAATGCCACGGCCTATTTCAGGACTTCCTGGCCTCCGTTTACGCATCTGTTCCAAAGGGGTGCTGAGGTGTCACCCGCTGCACTCGGGTCCCAATCCAGGTGGTTTGGTATATGGTGGGTGCGTCTCCAGACCCCCCCAACTGTTCTTCCACTCACATGTTTTGTTGCCTGCTTAACCAGTTCAGAGTCATAGAGGCTGACAGGTCACCTCTTGGCGGTGAATCGGAAACACAAATTTTCAAATAAGCAAGTCACCCCTCCGTTGGCAGTGAATGCCACCCACCAACATCAGAAGTTTTTTTGTTTTTTGGAGAGACCTACAGGACGTTTGCCTTTTCATTGACATGGCACATCTCAAACAGCTCGTCGTTGTCCTAACGGGATGTGGCATGGAGGAGGACTGCTGTGGAGGTTCGTAAATGCTATTGGACCAGCGGGTTTGATGGTGGAACAGCCATAACAAAGCAGGCGGCCTGCTAGCAAACTTCAGGAGATCAGGAAACCTTCGCACGTTGTGGTTTAATCATGGAGGAGTTTTGTAGGATGCGATCATTCACGATGATGTAATGATGACATTAGGCTATGGCGTTAGGATCCTGCCAGATCACCACAGCCACGTTTACACTGCGCACGCCGCCTTGTCACGTCACTCCTGCCGCTGAGGTGGGAGATTGAAATTATCAGGCGGCCCGTCCACTAACTTCAATGGTAGGGGAAGCCCTGCTCTTCGATGAACGTATTAGCAGTTTGAGCTCCACAGGTGAGCTTAATGAAGCCTGTGTGACCACCAGGGGGCGTAGCAGCACACCAAATCCCAGACACAGATGTCCCGGGTTCAAAAAAAGAAGTACCCTTAAAACACTGGCCTTTTGTGTAGACAATGCAACCCAATAAATATGTCTCCCCTCGCTCTCAATCGTTCTTCTTCTATTCCTCCACTTCTCTAAGGGAGCTTTGATCGCGATCCACGCCCGACTCCAACTCGCCTGAGTGAGGCCGAGTGGCTCCTTTTATTTATGACCTGGGAGTATTTGCTGTACTAGGAAGCACTTCTGGGTCAGGCAGAAACTTTAAACAGTAGGGATCCCTAACCCCTCTTCAGTACCCCTTGGCAGCACCCATGGCACTACAGTTCCCAGCATGCCCGGCAAGTTACTGTATAAATATTGAAGCCCTGGGATGCCATCTATAATGTCAGCAGAGCTTGTAGTTGTGAGGGGTTTATCCCCCCACCCTGGTCTCTTGAATATACTGCCTTCCCAGCTGGGTAAAGATCTTCAGTCCATTCCTGCTGGGATACCAGCGTACCCACTTCTGCATTGGCATGTCTGGCTTACCTCCTGGCCCTGCCACTCAATACCTTGGCCTCCATGCCAGGTAAAAAAAAAAAAAAACACAACATGGTCCATCCTGGCAGGAATGCCAACCCATGCCTGTCGTCCATCACACCAGTGACATTGTAGGGGGGCCTTATAGACCTGGGCAGAGAGTACAGCGATGTTCTGCCATGCATCTGCTGACTGACATGCAACATGAAACCAGTCTCTGATGCCATGATTAGTGAATACGGCTACCTTACCTTGAAACTATCTGGATGAGAAACAACAGACAGTGTGATAGGCACTATATCATTCAGATAGATAGATAGATAGATAGCATAGTTGGCAGGATTCCATAGATAGATAGATAGATAGATAGATAGATAGATAGATAGATAGATAGATAGATAGATAGATAGATAGATAGATAGATGTGCTATATGATAGACTGATAGATAAAGGCGCTATATAACAGAGTCCTTATTGCCCCACATACCGGAGTATGGAGTGACTGAACACGTTGCAGCTCCGCAGTGCCATGATTGGTAAGCAGACCACCTCATTTCAAAACGTCTGTCCTTCCTGCCTCAAAGATCTCAACTAACGTTTGCCAGAATGGAGCAGCACAACAGAAAGCTGACGAACCTCTGACACCGAGGTGACCCGTCAGGTATGTCAGCCCACCTGCACATTAAATCCAATGGCTAAGGTGAAGACGTCGCCAATTCTGTCTGTGGCCCCCAAGACCCCTTTCTGCTAGGAGGTACGACTACAGCACAAGACCTTTCCTTTCACTCGTACGCACAGGGGGTCAGGACTAATAATATCAGTTCCATTTTTTATTTTTCTGTCCCGCACGTATTTTGCTCTCTTTCTCGTGCACCAACAAGTTTTTTTTTTGGGGTTAGGGCACCACATTCAGTTCTGATATTTTTTTGCTGGACTTTGACTTTCAGGTAATTTTTTTTCTGATGGTATTTTGGCTTTTTTTGGGAGCCTCCATTTTGCGAGTCTCGTTTTTAGGGCAGACTCCCAGTCACTGGGGACATCCCCCTCCACCAGAGGTCACAGCATCGGATAACATTGACAAAAGACGTCAAAAGGTCACCTGTGATGACTCTTCTTCATCCAAGTTTGCAGGGACAGCCAAGGAAATCTCGGCACGGTTACTGTTATTTGTGCTCCTTATTATCATCTCACAACCCAATCTTGCCCTCTTTGGGGTCTTCAAGATGCATTCCAAGACGATTCTCAGACTGGGGGTGGTCCCCTTTAAGAACTGCCACCAATCACCATACCGGAGCAACATCAATTGTTTGAACAGCCCTAGGTGACCCACCAGCACACACTTTACAATTCCCCGTAAGTACAATGGTGACTGGCGACTTGGCGGCAGCAGCCCGTGACCCACAGTTGAAGCAGCTCTGCTGGAGACCACTTCTTTCACTTCGGATGGGTAAGACGGACCCTCAGTAATGATCTTTCTTGCTAGTTTTCATGAAGTTTCTTCTCCTGGTCACCTCCATAATTCTCAGTTTGTCCCTTTGTAGCAAATTATAACGTGTGACACTCAGCTGTAGCGAGAACGTGGCGGTCACGGCGTACAGACAGACAGCGCAGCACAGAGAAGGGATTAAGAAGGACAGAAGGGTGTCGAGTTATAAAGCACAAGCCAACATGGATATACTTAAGTTATGGAACACAGCAGAGAGGCCTCACCAGGGGTACTGGGTGCCTTTTAGGTCTCCATATTATAAGAAGTCCTCAGGGGAGCAACTGCAGGGTCCGAGCCTTGAGGAGAGGCGGGAGGAGATGGACCTTCAAGGTTTAAACCAAGGTGACTACAATGATGAAGAGAATTCGTCCAGTGGATTGAGATTAGGACTTGTGGAAGAAGATCAGCCTCAACGCAGACAGACACGCAGACTCAGAAGTCCCACAAACGCACGCTATATAAATGTAATGAATTATTATTATTTATTATTACACGTTTATTCATTTTCTCAGTCCTCAGCACGACACAATGCACAAACCCACAATGTTCAGTCCTCCACTCTTCTCCCACAATGTCTCCCGACTCCGGCTCCCTGGATGGAGTGAGGCGGCCCCTTTTATAGCTCCCTGATGACCTTCCTGCAGCACTTGTGCCACGCCATGGCTCCAGAACCAGCTGGGCGCCCCGTGGTGGTGACCACAGACCCCAACAGGGTGGAGCTTCTAAGCTCTAATCCTGTGGCCCCGATACAAACCAGGGAGGCTGCCCTCTCGTGTCCCAGGGGAGGTATTGTTCCTTTCCCGGCCCTTCTATCCTCCAGG
Organism: Erpetoichthys calabaricus; assembly: GCF_900747795.2. NCBI lineage: Eukaryota > Metazoa > Chordata > Cladistia > Polypteriformes > Polypteridae > Erpetoichthys > Erpetoichthys calabaricus. Next base: position 1,374,348 of record NC_041408.2, on the reverse strand, counting down.
CGTCCCAGCTGGGTAGCAGCCCCAGCCACCCGCCACAGACTTTAAAATGGAATCTTAACAAGAACATTGGGAGACAGCTGGAAACTCACATAATCGTTATCTTCACAAAGAACCGCAAATACGTGGAATGAGTAAACCACGTCATTTGGTGGACAGGGGGACTTTAGGGACCTTCAGATCTCGACTCGATGTTATTTTGGAGAATCTTGGTGAACAGCGTGGCCTGAACGGCCCGTTCCTGTCAAGGCTCTCCTGATGTTCCGCTGTTCCTGTTTTTATACGAAATATCGATGTTTGAACCATTCAGGTCAGATGACAGCCATACCCCTGTCATAAAACAACAAGAATGAGGACCTCAACACGGATCTCACGCCTTCATTTGCCTTAGAAGGACACACTAACAGGGAGCACTGATGTCCCCAACGTGAACTGAAGTGTCACAGGCTCACTGTTCCAATTACGGGCTTCTTCACAAAGAGTGGGGGGCGACCGAGACCCACAGGAATGACCACCACAAAACGTCCAGTCTCCACTCTACCACCGTCACTCGACGGTTACTCAAGCAAAGCCGCGTTCCCAAACCATGAAACAGCGAAGCTTCCTATTTTTGAATCTTTAAACTTGGCTAGCCGGTGCAGTTTTAATTTCAGCACGGCCCAGAAATAAAAGTAACTCACTCGGCTACCCACAAAGCCACAAAGATGTCAATTGAAAAAACAGATCTGAGCTCTTGGCTGCAGAACAAGGCCTTCATATTTCTAGGAGGCCCCGTCATAAACCTACAATTATGATGCCTGCAAGCCGAACGCCTGGAAATAGCAGCCTTTTCAAAACAGTCCGCCGTTTTCTTCCTCCATTTATCTGGACACGAAACGCAATCGGAACGGACAAGAAAGTTCTTAAAGCACCCCGGAGACGACGGACAGGCAAACGGTGAAACTGTGCGACAAAATGGCTCCGGGACAGCATCCTCAGTAAGGCACTCAAAGACTAAGGGGGAGTCCATCGATGGTGTCCACGTCACATTCTAAGTAAAGATTGGCCACAGAAGAAGTGGGGGCTCCTTCATGTGCCCGGGCAGCGTGGCAGACAAGCAGGGTGGGACAGAGGCCGAGGCAAAGACGCAGATCATCAAGGGAAGGGCAGCATTTATACAATACAATACAATTTATCTTTGTAGAGCCCAAAATCACACAAGAGGTGCCGCAATGGGCTTTAACAGGCCCTGCCTCATGACAGCCCCCCGGCTCCGACTCTCTGAGAAGACAAGGAAAAATTTTCTAGTAGGGAAAAAAATGGAAGTCAAAGAGAGACCCCTTACCAGGTAGGCTGGGCGTGCAGTGGGTGTCAAAGAGAAGGGGGTCAATACAATACAATACACAGAACAGAAGACAAGTAATCCTCAGTACAGTATAAAAAATCTTACAAGTACGGAGTAGAATTTAGATAGTGTAGTTGGCGGGATTAGATAGATAGATTTATTAATCCCAAGGGGAAATTCACATAAATAGGGAACCACACCCTTTAACAGGGGATGATATCCCATAATATGATTTGGATTTGTTCAGAGTTCTGGAGACCTCGGCTATCAAGCTGCCTCCCCCTATTGGTCATTCCACAGCTAAGTCAGCCAATCCGATGAAAGGACCCCTCTACCCCACGATTCCTGCGATCCTCCATCAGTGATGACTTTACCTTAGGCAGGCAGAACAACTTGGCAGGTGGGCCGTGGCACCAAGTGGCACATTTGAGTACCGAGTAGAGAAACAGAATAGGTGACGGTGAGTAACAAATTCTAACGATCATGTGACTTATGTTTTAGTGCTGATGACTAACAACAGAGATGCAGTCTGTACAGTTAATCAGCAGCTCTAGTCAGGGTGTGCTAAACGGAAGTGGTGAGTCTTCAGCTGGGATTTAAAAGCTGAGACCAAAGGGGCATCTCTTATAGTAGCAGGCAGACCACTCTACAGTTTAGGGGGTCCTGAAACTAAAAGCTCGACCTCCCACTGTTATTTTATTAATCCTTGGAATCATAAGCAGAACGGCATCTTTATCCAGCTAAGGAATCATATGAAACTCCAAAGAGTTTGGCAGAGTCACCAGGCTTCGGTTACTCAACACCAACATCTGTGCTGCTAATGGAGCCAACAATAGAAACCTTGAGTGAGAACTGGACCTTCCTCGATCACAGCCTACGCCACATCCTGAGGATTCACTGGCCAGAGACCATCAGCAATGAGGACCTGTGCCAAAGAACCTCAAAGAGGCAGAGGAGGAGGAGATCCTGAGAAAGGGTGCATTTGGACTTGGTGGGCTTGGTATGGAGCAACATCAAAAAAAAAAAAACGGGCCTAACTTGGAAGACACAAGGGAAGCACAAGCAAGGATGACTGAGAAACACGTGGCATGGGACGGTGAAAGGTAGAAAAGGATAGGAGATGCCAGCCATTGAAGGCCTACCCTCCAGGTGGGACGACGGGCCCAAGTAAGGAAGTGGCATCATTTAGCGTCTCTTGAAATGCAGAACCTGAATACTTAACAGAACAGGATGGAGAAGACCTCGCCTGCATGTATCGATTCATTTTACAGAAATGCCTGTAGTGCCAAGTTAGCAAAGAATCGAACTGCTGGTTACTTTTGGAGGATTACATTCAGGAGTCACAGTCATAAGGAGACCTTTAGCCTTTCTGCCGTTCTTCACGTTCCACAGTGGGGTTGACCTTATTGTGATCGGTCAGCATTGCGATGCCAGGGAGGTCCACGTCCACATCCAAGTAGGATGCTTCAGCAACACCATAGCAATGGAGGAGGAGGAGGAGTGATGCCAAGTGGATGTTATGGATTGCTATACTGATTATTGGATAATCCAGACTCTGCTATCCTGTGTGGGGTGTTATGGGTTCCAAAGCACAACAAAACTCCAGAAGCGGTCTCACCGGTGCATTATGGAAGTAGAACGCCCCCTCGATTCGTTTTTAACAATTTTTATGATATCACCTAACATTTTCCCCACCTTTTTAATCTCTTCTGCACGTCGCTCACGTGATGAAACCGCGGTGTCTGCATAAAGGCCCGAATCCTTTTCAGAGGTCACTCCTTGTCGGACGGCACCTCCCATGGTGTATTTATTATTGACCTTCCTTGTGCCCACATGTAGCATTTTGCACATTAAACTCTATTATCCACAAGCTCACCAGGTTCTTTCTTGAATTCTTTCTGCTGCCTCCTCAGTGGCTGCCATTCCTCCAGTTTTAGTGTCCTCTGAATTTCACAAGTTTCCTAACTACACCGGACTCAACGCCATTCATATAAAATAAGGAACGGACCAAGGAGACCCCCCCCTGAGGGACTGGGGGTCCCACCTTCTCTGGACTCCTTTGTGTCCTGCAGATTAACCAACTTGAGCTCCAGTTCTGAAGCAGACCTCTGATGCCCACAACTTCACGTTTCAGGACTAACCTGTGTTGTCAAAGGCCTTGTGAAAGTCCCTTCTGTCACATGCTTTGTTTTTGTCAACTAACCCGGCTGCCTGACCAATAAAATCGGACACAGATACACAGACATGGACATATCTGGTGAAACTGGCGTGAAGTCCAAGTAGACAAGCTGGGTTTTGATGCCAGTGCTCTGGACCTGAATGGCTAACCACCACAACAACAAGAAAGAACATCCGACCACACGAATGGAGTCCCACACCCCAACCACCGGGAATCATTCGATGAAGGGAGTCAGACTTTCACACACGTTACGTGAAGTTTGTGTCAAATCTGAAAAGACTGTAGAAAGTGGAGTTGGGGGGGACGCCAGGCGTCGGTGGTCCTCCACAAGCCTCGGTTCACCTTTCCCTTTATTCCAAAGCAGCGTGCCCTGACACATCTCTCTGATCCGACAGACTTGCTGTAACTCGGCTTTCGGCATCTCAGGTGCTGCCAGCTGTTTGCTAATCTTGCTGATAAAAGGAGTCGGACCCCCACGGCACAGGGGACTGAATGTGTATGGCGCACAAGTTTAAAGGTTGTAAATTAAAGGTTACATTTCCATTTTTTCAGGTCTTTATATACCCAGCCAGCTGCCTTTTTATCTTTCCCATTTATTTTGACATCGCTGATCTTACGAGGGCTGCCGTGGGCACCCACCTGTACCAGGGCACACGGTGGGTGACACGCCCACACTGACTAACAGCGGGTCAGGTTAGTGTCACCCGCCTGTTAACCCAACACGGTCAGATTCAGAATACCAGAGGATACCAGAGTACCTGGTGAAACCGTCAGCGGGCATCACAGCCATGGACCAGCCAGGATGCCAACTCATCCAAATCTCTTTGTGTAAACTAAGAAACAGAAAAGGTTAATACGAGCTTAATAAGAAAATACGGATAACAAAGACAAAGTCATCCAGGCATGCTTGAGGGCGCCACGCCGAACTGACGGGCAGCTTCTCTTTGTTAGTAGCAGAGGAAGCGAAAACCTTGGCGACTGCACTGGGAAGCTGCCCGGCTTAGGAGGGAATCATCTGGCAAGACGCTCCGGGATCAACATCTGACTTGGCGTATGACTAATACGGTAAAGGCTGAAAAACATGGAATGTGGGTTCAGATATAAATAGAAAGGAAGAGCGTTGGAAGCCAAGGGGCACCGCAACATGCAGGCAAACGAACTCACAAAGCCGTGGCACAGTCATGGCACTGTACGGCTGACAGAGGGCCAGAGGTCACTCTGAGAGCTCAAAAACTCATCCATGGTATGATCTCGGATTGTTCCCGACTTCTTTTCAGATTACTTCTCGACCTTTTCCTGCCCGTTTAATGTTTTGAAGGATTTGCAATTCAATCCTGGCGACTATTTCTGCTTGTGATGACAAACTAATGGAGTTAATGCGTTTTTTGGATTGTCCACGGCGCAGCGTCATCTTCGATGGGAGCCCTGCCATTTTCTGTTTGTAGCTACCATGTTTGCTGGACATGAAGTTTATTCTGGGACTTGCTCTGCCTAAACGGAGACGGACTTCAAAAAGTTAAAATGACGAAGAGATGCAAAAAGCAAAAAACGAGCTAAAATCAAAATCGGGAATCAGGAAGAACCCTTTGGCAGAACACAAAATACGAAAAAACGAGCGGATCCGAAATTCACAAGAAAAGCTTCAGTCTGTCACTAAGCAAAGGGTGTTGGAAATCCTGGAATTAACCGATTTTCAAATTTTATACCGCCGCTTGTTTGACGTTTGGGTTCAGTTTCTGCAGCAATGGCTGGCACAATAATCGGTGGTGTGGGCAAAAATAAAATTGTACCATACAACATAAAAATGACCACAGAGTCTCTCAACATGCATAAATAAAAGCTGTGAATAATCGCTAGAATGAGCACTAAAACTCAAATATCAGCCATCATGACCCACTGGCACCGGGGCAAACCTTTACAAACGTTAATAAACAGCGCCATGGACAGTTTAGGACCTCCCGTCTAATCACGTCAACACCTGCCTTAACATGCAGCCGAGCTTACATATCCTTGTATGTACAGAAAAACGATAATTGAAACTTGTACAACATGCTGTTCACCGCCTGTGCCCCCCCGATGCTGGACTTACTATATGCAAATAAGAGAAGAGCAAGGGGAGCAAAGGAGAGGTGCGCATTTCAGGGCCACCTACACCCACTGGTGACCATCCTACAGGTAAAACGAAGGGAGAAACGCTCGAGTCAAGTCATTCTTATTTAGCACCCACCCCAAGAGTCCATCTTATTAAAAGTGTCCACGTGTCTGTCCATTTGCTATGTCACCATCATTCCAACAGATTTTGTAATAAAATGCATTGCATTTGTCATTCCGATGGATCTCAAAGGGTTTGCAAATCCCATACTAAATGTCATATAACAAAGACATAAGCATTGCATTTGTCATTCCAACAGATGGTACATTCCTAACATTAGCACCCATCTTATTAAAAATGTCCATGTGTCTGTCCATTTGCTATGTCTCCATGATTCCAACAGATTTTGTAATAAAATGCATTGCATTTGTCATTCCGATGGATCACGAAGGGTTTGCAAATCCCATACTAAATGTCATATAACAAAGACATAAGCATTGCATTTGTCATTCCAACAGATGGTACATTCCTAACATTAGCACTGCTTTTACAAATCCTATACCAAATGGCACATAACAAAGACATCAGTATTGCATTTGTCATTCCAACAGATGGCACATTCCTAACATTAGCACTGCTTTTAAATACCAATTGGCATATAACAAAGACATCAGTATTGCATTTGTCATTCCAACAGATGGCACATCCCTAACATTAGCACTACTTTTCTAAATCCAATACCAAATGGCATATAACAAAGACATAAGCATTGCATTTGTCATTCCAACAGATGGCACATCTCAAACATTAACAATACTTTTACAAACCCCACATAACAGACATAAGCATCACATCGTACACTGCACACACTAATGTGGAGTTCTACATTGATTTCTTAGATTTCGACCCACCTTAGATGAGTAGCACATAGCTAGTAAATGAATATTAAGACAGTAACACAGTGGCACATTAATGGCATTACACCTTGTAGTTCACAAACACAGATGCCCACAGTGATGCCAACATTCACCCACCATGGAGATGGAGGCAGTTCTTGAATATCAAGCTCTTTCTGTACCGCATTGACAGCTCTGTCTTTTAAAGGTTAACATGGCAGGAGATACCCAAGACCACCACCTTTAGCTGGGAAGGGCAGTAAATTCGACCCCCCTTATCTGTCAATGCTAAAGCTCCTACTCACGCCAAGTAGCAGGAACACAAAACATAAAGTGCAGTGGTAGGCCAGTCAAGAGAAGGAGAAACCCAAGAATCCGTCTATAAAAATGAGTCTAAACAGCCCCTCATCCAAATGAGGAAACTGAACAACAATTACGGGGTACAGAAAAGCCCACCATCATCACAGTCATACAAAAAGTCTCCATGCATAGAAAATAAATAAATGCATGCTGCATAATTTCTGGTTAGAAACTGAGAAGGCCAATGAAGAGGAGTTTGTAGAAGGAGGAATCATCAGAATCATCACTGCAAAAAGAGACGGCGTCGTCGTCCAGCCAAACATCCCACCGCCACCTTAGTCCTCAGCAGCAGTGTCCTTTGACCCAATGGCTTCAAGAGTGGACCTTCCACAGACACCCTCGGCTTATTTTAAGTCCCAACACGCCATCTGCCCTCATCCTGCCAGGCCTCTCTTTGTCCTGTCACACTTACTCCCCCAGATGGGATGATCTCTCGATTATGTAGACTTGTTTTGTAAGTCACTTTGGAGAACAACATCTGCTAGGCAGATAAACGTAAATTTTCTCCCCACTCCTAAACATCCTGGCTACCTGACAACCCTTTACTGGTTTTCGTGGTTCCTTGCAGAACCGGTGTGTGACAAAGAGCCATTTCATTCTCTGAAGGGTTCTTGGCATAGGAAGTTGGCTCCTCGGGCTTTGAAAAGATTCTGAATATGTGGACAGAGCAGAAATCTCGATCAATAAAACCTTATTTATGGATCTAAATAAATAAATAAATAAATAAATAAAGGTGCTTTCTGGAACCTTCATATGGATGGTTCTGTTGGAAACCAAAAAATCCCCCCCCCCTTATAGAATCGCTCTGTAAACCAAAAACCACTCTGGCACGTTTAGTTTTAGGAGTGTGGGGTGCCAGGGCCTATCCGGGCACCAGTGGGTGCACCCAACCCCGGACTCCCTGTCCCAATTTGGATTTTCCTCCTAAATCCCAAGCGACATTCAAACCCGACAGGATGGACTTAAGAGGTGGCAGCCGTGCCTTCTTCTCCCGGGACGTGCCAAGGGAAAAATACGAAAGTTGACTTTTTGAGTGGCGTGAACTCCGGAGAGAGAGCGCGCGCCCGCTAGAATTAAAATGCCATTTTTTGCGCACACGGCTTACTTTAAGAATAGATTTAACAGAAAGAAAAAAAACACCGTAATGTCCGCGCGAAACTGGTCGATGACAAAATATCCGCGTTTAAAGTCGCCGATGTGGCCGAGGATCGGCAGTTATAAAGGGGAACGATAAAGTGAACGACTTAATTAGCGACCGTCCGCCGGCAATCTGCAGCACAACGCGCCGTGTGTGTCACCAATTAGAAAGAACAACGAGCCGCTGGAAGGCAACGAGGTCCCGCACCACAAGCCGCCGCTGCTCTTTCTGTACAAATGCAATGCCCGTGTACCCCCATCCGACCGAAAATAAAGGCAAAGCGGCGTGCAGCATCTTCAAAAGTGGCCGGTCTCAAGCGCACAAGCGGCCACATCGCCGAGCGCAGCTTTTTTCAAAGTTGGGTCATCACGGGAGCCCAACGACCGTGCACGGCGCTCCGATTTCCCCACTTCGGCACGATCACCTACCGGGAGCACCAGTCCCACGTCGCTGCCGCCTGCTTCGGGCTCCGGACAAGCTCATGGAGATCCTTCGCGGTTCCTCGCAGCCCGGTTGTGGTGTTGATCGTCCCAGACAGAGAAGCGCTCCCCATGCGGGACATAAATCCTCCTCCTCTGCTACAAGAAAAAAAAAAATCTGCGCTTTCCACACCTTTGACTTTTCGCTCCGCTAGAATCGCCAGCGGTGGAGTTTTGTATTCACCACACTAAATGATCCATGTTCCTTGAAAGAAAAGAAAAAAGAAATTCCAAACTTTTCTGAAAAGGTCAGCGGCACGTCCCGTTTCCACGAAAAGAATAAATCCTCGCTTAGCTTTTCCAGGCGCTTTCTTGCTTTCCGAAAGGGGAAAAAAAAACGGGATCTGCTCAGATGTGTAATAAGGTCCCGGCGGGGGCGCGCGCGCACACGCAGACGCAGGTTTAAAGCGAAGGGCGCGCGCAGTCCCTCGTGACATCACTACGGCGGAATTCCAGGAATGCGAGCCTAACGAAGACTCCGCCGCCGAGCACTCGAGCGAGGAGAGCCGCGATTGAGGCCAGCACTGCGGCCGTGCTGCCATGAAGATTCGGGCGGCGTTGTCCCGAAGCATACGAAGCTTTGGTTTTAGGCAATTCGCGGCTCGGATCGGGTGTGTGTCCCCACCCTGGGATATGGCCTTCTTTAACAGACGGAAGAATCCGCAAGAGCGGCCCGAGTGTGGAGGGAGACAAAGGGGCGCACGTGAACGGATCTGCAGCCCGGACCAGGAGTGCGGCTACCATCCGATCTGATTGTAGCGGACCCCCCTAAGCAGGACCTTCAGGGAAAAGCGCCGACCGCTACCGAGCGATCCAAAAGACGAAACGTTTTTACGGCCATTGCAGGGAGGTGGACTCCTTCCTCTGTGTTATCGGCCTTTTTCCCCCGGTTTTGCGTTTGTTCTGACAGTTTGGAAGGGCAGCGTTTTAAAGAGCGTGTTTCTGGTTTTGATTTTGCATTATGTTGCACATTTCCTACCAGACACGGTAACCGGTCTCTCGGATCTACTGTAGTGGTCAAGGGTTTGGAGTGTGGACTTGAAACCCTGAGGCTGTGAGTTCAAATCCCACTACTGACACCACCGTGTGACCCTGAGCAGGTCTCTTCACCTGCCTGTGCGCCAATTGGGAAGGGGAGGAAAAAAACAAAACCAATTATATCTCAAATATTGTAAGCTGCCTTGGGTAAAGGGTGTCTACTAAAAAATACATAATAATAATCCATCATACAGTATATTGCCCCCACATATATCCTTTCACATCCAACTGATGGCCTGCTATATAGTGCCTTTTCTGTGGCTCTGTCTGTCTAGTACTCCCATGGTGTCCAGTCTTTGACATTTGTGGCCGTTTTTCTGAGGTATCTTGTCTATCTACGATGTGGCACCTTTCATACCTACTGCGTCACATGGCACAGTATACAGTGCCACATACCAATTACTTTTGAGCCCCTGAATTGAAGGGATTGTGTTAAAAAATGCTTTAATTGCGTCCCATTTTTATGCAATCATTTTGTTCACCCCACTGAATTAAAGCTGAAAGTCTGCACTTCAACTGCATCCGAGTTGTTTCATTTCAAATTCATTGTGGTGATGTACAGAACCAAAATTAGAAAAAAGTTATCTCTGTCCAAATATTTATGGACCTAACTGTATGTGCCCTTTTTCTTTCTAGCCATTTGTCTCATATAGCGCCTCTCTTCTCTCTTATGTTTGTCTGCTGCCTTTTCTATTTATCAAGTATTTGTTTAGTGCCTTTCATAACGTCTGTTATATAGCGCCTTTATCGTTGTGCCTGTCTACTTTATAGCCATTTAACTATGTAACTGTCTATATGGCACCTTTCAGATTTATCTCCTATACTGTGAATTATTTATTAATCTCTCAGTTGTGGGTGCTGTTCCTGTCCAGCCATGTCTCTTCTATATAGTGCCTTTCCCTTGCTGTTTAGTGTCTTGTCTTCCTATCAAGCACCTACATACAGGAGTGTCTATTGTAGGACCCACTATATGGCGCCTGATCTGTCTTCATGTCTACTTATTAGGACATCTGTCTGTTGAACACAGTGACCCTTTTACGATGCACCTATCTGTTATACTCCATCTTTAATGTCCACTGTATAAGTTTGAACATATCTACCTGTACATACCAATCTTATGCACTCGCCTGATCCTCTCATGTTGAGCCCCTTTTCACATCCATTACGTGTTCCGGCCACTTTAATGGTCCACATAGACCACAGTTAGAATCCACGCTCTCTCCGTGTCTGTCGCTCTCATGGACCCCTTCCCATCTGGTGGTCTTTCTCTCTACCTACCCGTCTATGTTCCAGTCAGCACTTTTCACATCTGTTCATTTTAACATCTCTCTCTATTGTATAAAACCCTTCAATTCTATTATATAGCGGCTTTCACATCTCCATCTATCTATTATATGCCCCTTTCACATCTACTTATCTATAAAATAGAAGGCTGCTTTCCTATCTACCTTACACAGTACCTACCCTATATAGTGCCTTTCATGTTGACCCATTCGCCACACAATGCCTTTTCCACGTCTCTGTTATATATCGCCTTACATATCAGAGATAGATAGATAGACAGATTGATAGCGTAGTTGGCAGGATTACATAGATAGATAGCGTAGTTGGCAGGATTACATAGATACTGTATCTGTCTGTCTAGTACAGAACCCCTTTGGGCCCATTTGAATGTCTCACTGACCGGACTCTGATCCCCGACTTGTGAGGCTGTAGTGTTAGCTGCTGTGCTGCCCACTAAAAACCATTTCAATTTTCTCGGTACTCAAATGTGGCACTTGGTGCCATGGCCCACCTGCCAAGTTGTTTGCCTGCCTAAGGAAAAGTCATCCCAGATGGAGGATCGCAGGAATCGTGGGAAAGAGGGGTCCTTTCATCGGATTAGCTGGCCCAGCACTGTTTCAGCCATGGAATGAGGCAGCTTGAAGGATGAGGTCTCCAGGACTCTACACAAATCCAAATCTTATTATGGGATATATCATCTACTGTTAAATTCTGCTCTGTACTTCTAAAATTTATATTTTTTTTATTTCTTACTATATTGAGAAATTGTTCTGTTCCGTGTACTGCATTGTATTGTATTGACCCCCCTTCTTTTGACACCCACTGCACGCCCAATCTACCTGGAAAGGGGTCTCTCTCTGAACTGCCTTTCCGGAGGTTTCTTCCATTTTTTCCCTACAAGGTTTTTTTGGGAGTTTTTTCTTGTCTTCTTAGAGCGTCAAGGCTGGGGGGCTGTCAAGAGGCAGGGTCTGTTAAAGCCCATTGCGGCACTTCCTGTGTGATTTTGGGCTATACAAAAATAAACTGTATTGTATTGTATAATTTCATTGTCACAGTTGCTGTGATTAATGGCAACAAAAATACAGCAAAGAGAACAGGAAAATACAAAACAAATATGGCTCTTCACAGCCTCCCTCTTCTAATAACGGCTGGCTACGGAGATGGAGCTCTGTCCTCCTCTTAAGCCGGTCAAACACTGACGACATGATCCCTGGTTAGCACGGGAAGGGGTGGAGCCTACTTGGAGCCTTGTGGGCGGAGCTAGGCATTGTCCTTAGAAGGAAAGAGAAGCTGCTGTTGGCATCGGCGCCCCCTCTCATCCCAGAGTGGAACTGCTTACCTCGCCTGAGCCAGCACGGGGGTCCCACAGCAAACAAACTGAACTGAAGGCCGAAGATGAATAAATCTTGTGACTCAAAGCTTGGGTTGACGTGTAAGTACTTCATCCAAATGTTTATTCAAGAAACAAACACTAAAGGTGTAAGCACAATGCCTGACTTTACTTAATAGGTCTCTCCATTCATTCGACTGATACAGCGAAGTTAATAAAAGAAAATTTAGATAGAAACACATGCAATAAATAAAAAAGAATGACAGCGCGAGTACTGTGTCACTAGTGTCACTCGAGTCCATGAGACACCCCGGTGATAAATCGAACAACTCCACGAACAGCTATAAAAGGAGCACGCTGGCCCAGTCTGAGTCCCCAGCAGTCGGACCACCAGTTGTGACACTGCTTTACTGAAATGGTGCAAAGCTCAGTGGACATCGCGCCGCACACCACGAGCCCCCTGTAGGCATAAAGGGGCAGCTGAGGACCCTCCACACCATTTCTCACCGCTAACCAAGGGTGCGGGGGGCTTTCCTCTAGACTTGCCTTTCACTCTCCTAATTGTCCAGAGATCTCATTTAACTTTTGCTCCCAAGCCATCGTAACTGAATAAAAACGAACTTCAGGCCTAGCCGAGGTAGGAGGATTTTATTCTGGGATCCTGCAGACGCCACACTTAAGCGTGACAGATGGGCAAATGTGCCACAAATAGCAGCCAAGCCTGCTAAGTGAAGCGGGCAAATATCATCCATTAAAAAAATCAGGAACAATTACAGAGAATGTGAAGACTTTAAAAGTGGGCTTGGAATAAAGAAACAGACAGTAAAGACGCCACCCAAAGCGGGTGGGCACTGCCAGCAACCTCCTGTGATCGGGTTTGGGTTCTCAGAACTGGGGTATGGCAGGAGCTTAAAGCCGACATGTCTGAGTTATCACCACTGGATCTTCTGCGGCTTGGACGGAGGATCCACAGAGTCTTCAGAGTCCTTGACTCGCTGCACGCCTTACTGTGTTGGTTTCATTGAAATGCACACGTTGGACATTTTTGCCCATCACCTTACATTCAAGAACCCATAATGACAAAGTGAGAACGCGAGTTCAGAGAGGTTTACAAATCTATTCACAACCAAAGACTGAAAGCTTCATTGTACCCTTTAGGCCCTTCATTCAGAAGCCTTTCCAGCAGGTGGGAATCTTCTTGGCGTGGTCTCCACAAGCTTTGCACACTTGGATTTGGGCAGTTCATGCCATTCCTCCTGGCAGATCCTCTCAAGCTCTGTAAGGTTTGATGGGAAGCGTCGGTAAAGTGCCATCTTCAGGTTCCTCTCCACCATAGTTTCTTAACCCCAAACTGGGTGGCGCGGGGTCGTGACTCACCCCTCGACTCCACGGGAAAGGGTCGCCTCACGATGGGTCAGTTGAAGCAATTGACATTGCTCCACTATGGCTGTCAGTGAGGGACCTCATCTGCCATTCTACATGACGTCCAATTAATTCAGTCACCCACCGGTGGACTCCCACCCACTTCTGGACACATTTTGAGGAGAGGAAAGCAAAGAGGGTGGACCTGCACACAATTTGGAGGACCACAGTAGAGGGTCCGAGTACTTCTGGGAATGCAAGACTTGGGTTTTGGATTTTGAATAAATTTGTAAACCTTTCTGGTCACATTTTCACTTTGTCATGATTCTTGTTGACTGATTGGCACAAATGGCAAAGTTCTCCATTTTAAACTAAATCAACTACACAAGAACATGTGGAGGCCGCGACGGGGTCTGAAGACTTTTGGAATCCACTGTACCTTAGTCCAGTACTCTAAAGGAAAGGAAACGAGTCGTTGGGCACCACGCGCCAACATCTTTACCCTCTTGGGTGTTTATTCTTTCCTTACATTTGGGCTTCCGGGTTGAAGTGAGCAAGTAAAAGGAGAACTCTGGGATTGAGAGCTGCAGTGGGGTGGCATGAGGACCCCCAAGATGTGGTCAGGTGACTAAGTGTCAGGGCATCATTTGGGTAAAAAACAAAACACCGGGACAGGGACGAGTGAAACAACCCTGGAGAAGGCAGAGTCTGATCAGCCCAATGGCCGGGGTGAAGTCTGCACATCTCTCGTATCTCCTGGACGCATGTCGGGCTGCTGACTGAGTCTGAATTATGGATTACAAGTGGCATCAAGGGCCTTTTGAACCAGAAGAAAAGGGCTTTTAAAGGCGGTGATCAGCATGAGTTCAAGCGCATGCAGAAGGAACTCCGAGTCCAGCTCAGGAGCAGTACAGGAGAAAGACGGAGCAGAAGTTGCAGAATAACAGCATGAAGGAAGTGTGGGATGGGATGAAGATCATCACTGGCTGCAGCTTGAAGCGGGGTGCCACCATCGAGAGAGACGTGAAGAGAGCAAACCAAATGAACAACTTCTTTAACAGGTTTGACCACCCTAACCCACTGTCACCTCAGAGTACTGCACCCTCCACCCATCCTTCTGCTGATACCAGCATAGGAGAGACATCCCCACCCACAATTACAGCAGCCCAGGTGAGCAGAGAGCTGAGGAGACTTCGTGCCAGCAAAGCAGCGGGTCCAGATGGAGTATCGCCACGACTGCTGAAGTCCTGTGCGCTGGAGCTTGGGGAGTCCTCTACAGCGCATCTTCAACCTGAGCCTGGAACAGGGGAGAGTCCCGAGGCTTTGGAAAACATCTTGCATCACCCCAGTCCCAAAGGTATCACGTCCTAGTGAGCTGAATGACTTCCGGCCTGTTGCTCTGACGTCACATGTGATGAAGACCATGGAGAGGCTGCTGCTTCACCACCTGAGGCCACAGGTCCGCCACGTCCTCGACCCTCTGCAGTTCGCATACCAGGAGAAGGTGGGAGCGGAGGATGCCATCATCTATATGCTACACCGATCCCTCTCCCACTTGGACAGAGGCAGTGGTGCTGTAAGAATTATGTTTCTGGACTTCTCTAGCGCCTTCAACACAATCCAACCTCTGCTCCTTAGGGACAAGCTGACAGAGATGGGAGTAGATTCATACCTGGTGTCATGGATCGTGGACTATCTTAGAGACAGACCTCAGTATGTGCGTCTCGGGAACTGCAGGTCTGACATTGTGGTCAGCAACACAGGAGTGCCACAAGGGACTGTACTTTCTCCGGTCCTGTTCAGCATAAACATCAGACTTCCAATACAACTCGGAGTCCTGCCACATGCAAAAGTTCGCTGACGACACTGCAATGGTGGGCTGCATCAGGAGTGGGCAGGAGGAGGAGTATAGGGACCTAATCAAGGACTTTGTTAAATGGTGCGACTCAAACCACCTGCAACTGAACACCAGCAAAACCAAGGAGCTGGTGGTGGATTTTAGGAGGACCAGGCCCCTCATGGACCCCGTGATCATCAGAGGTGACTGTGTGCAGAGGGTACAGACCTATAAATACCTGGGAGTGCAGGTGGATGATAAACTGGACTGGACTGCCAATACTGATGCGCTGTGTAAGAAAGGACAAGCCGACTATACTTCCTTAGAAGGCTGGCGTGCTGGGGAGGCAGCATTAAGAAGAAAGACGCGTCACGTCTGGACAAACTGGTGAGGAAGGCAGGTTCTATTGTAGGCACAGAGCTCGACAGTTTGACATCTGTGGCGGAGTGACGGGCGCTGAGCAGACTCCTGTCAGTCATGGAGAATCCACTGCATCCACCGAACAGGATCATCTCCAGACAGAGGAGCAGCTTCAACGACAGACTGCTGTCACCGTCCTGCTCCACTGACAGACTGAGGAGATCATTCCTCCACCACACTATGCGACTCTTCAATTCTACCCGGGGGGGTAAACGTTAACATTATACAAAGTTATTGTCTGTCTGTATACCTGCATTGTTATCACTCTTTAATATTGTTCTTTATCAGTATGCTGCTGCTGGAGTATGGGAATTTCCCCTTGGGATTAATAAAGTATCTATCTATCTATCTATCTATCTATCTATCTATCTATCTATCTATCTATCTATCTATCTATCTATCTATCTATCTATCTATCTATCTATCTATCTATCTATCTATCTATCTATCTATCTGAATGAACACAGCTACGGCCCTGAGCCGACTTACCAGTACACCTAATGATGCCAGGATAGGTTCTGGCACTCCATGGCACTAAATTTAGTAAGTGAGTGAACAATATGGACAGCTGGATGGATGATAGCACTTTACATTCACCACGTTTTATGACAGGTGCTTACCTAACTTCTGAAGGGTCTTTACCTCAGGTAGCTCTTCCACCAGTCATCCTTCTGAGGTGCTATACAAAGGAAAATCGAGTCCCCTTTGTAAGTTAATATTTTATATGGCACCGTTAACAGAGCTCACCTCACTACCATGAGCCATCAGTTATCTAAAGTATTCAGACTAGGGGGTGTAGCAGCACCCCAGACCCCTTACAGACACAACTACACAAGGCCCAAAGGTTCACTTCACTGGTAGATATAACCTTGCAGTACACAACACAGTCCACTTCTTGTCTCTTCTCGAGCCTAGGCAAGTGCTGTCCAGCGGCTTTCCCGACTTGGACTCCCTGAGCCGAGTGGTGGGCTCTCTTTTAACTCTGCAAGTGTTTAATCCTTTACCTCCAGGAAGCACTTCCGGGTCAGGTGGTTTTTGTATCATCACTACCAGCAGCCCCCACAAAACCTGACAGGGACCACAACTCCCACGCTGCCCTGCAGGCGTCCATAATGGGGCTTGCCAGACGGGATGCTGCCACCCAGTGTACAGGAGGACACTCTGCCCACAGCAGGCAGCCACCCACTGTGCTGTCCTTCCCAGTTCATCCCAGGCATCACTCAGTGGCTATTAGGATGCCAGCCCCGCTGTGATGCCCCTCCACATAAAGGAGGCACTGTCATTCTCTCTCTGACCTTCCGTTATCAAGGCCGGCTGGCCAGGTATTCAGGGAGTGGGGTCCACATGGACTGGGGCGCCTGTTCAACCCTCACAACGCACAGGAGGTAAGAAGATGTTCCATTGTCTTAATTCAACATTTTATGAAACGCTTTAAAATTCTCCTTCACAACGGTAGTACTAGGGTGTTGTACCGTGTTAGCCATTATGAATGTAGAGAAAAGTCAAGCAAAATGACCCCTTTTATTGGCTAACTAAAAAGATTACAATATGCAAGCTTTCGAGGCAACTCAGGCCCCTTCTTCAGGCGAGATGTAATGCCTGCATATTGAAATCTTTTTAGTTAGCCAATAAAAGGGCTAATTTTGCCTGACTTTTCTCTCCTTCACAATGGTGAACAACTTTTTAAATTGAAGCAA
The DNA here is from genome assembly GCF_900747795.2 of Erpetoichthys calabaricus. NCBI lineage: Eukaryota > Metazoa > Chordata > Cladistia > Polypteriformes > Polypteridae > Erpetoichthys > Erpetoichthys calabaricus. The sequence goes on along the minus strand of NC_041408.2, from coordinate 1,356,915 downwards.
CAGCACCATCTTGTGTTTGTAAAAATCCAAACCGTTATTCCCTTTTAGCAGCCCTTACTCCGAAAAGCAAGCAGCCAGCACCATTCACACCTTCCACTTAATCTCTCTCTTTAGTCTCACGCGTGAGGGCCGTTTAAATCTGAACGTCAAAAGATGGGCTGTCCTGGCTGGAGTCGCTGCCAAAGGGTCAGAATATTTGTATCAATGGGATATTTCAGTCTGCGGTGGGCTGGCGCCCTGCCCGGGGTTTGTTTCCTGCCTTGCGCCCTGTGTTGGCTGGGATTGGCTCCAGCAGACCCCCATGACCCTGTAGTTAGGATATAGTGGATTGGATAATGGATGGATGGATGGATATTTCAGTTTTGAAGTTTTACATATATTTTTACAATCCTGCTTTTGCTTTGTCATTCTGGGGTATTGAGTGTTGAATGAGGAGGGAAAAAAACAAACTGAAATGATTTTAAGGCTGCAATTTGAGAAAAGGGGCGCTGAATACTTACTGAAGCCACTTGATATAAAACGGTCACAACTCGGATAGTTTGGTAGCACTGATGTCCCTGAAGTGTCCCACTAAGAGCTCCCACTTTAAAGGGCGATCACATGAAAGCCCCCATTGAAACACTCCTATAGCACACGGACATGGCAGTGGTGTGTCCCACTGATCTAACGGGTCACTTCACCTCATGCACTTGCCTGTGCTTACAAGTTTGACTCAAATGAGAAAAAGCACCCACACGTATGTAGTCAGGACCACCCATCTACTGAAACTTGTAAGCACACCTGCCAAGTGGGTGTTAGGAACTTTAAATCCAGGGAAAGGGATACCAGGTGGGTCAGTTTGGGTCTGCCTTTTCCACCTATCACTTGCTAATCTCCGTGTCACTGAATACCCCGGACTTTCAAGGGGCTCATGGTGAAAGCTTTCAAACAGTTCCTCTGACTGCAGTCAAGAGATGTGAATGTGCACAATGTTGTTTTCCGGACGCCGCCAGCGCCTGATCGAGGTGCTGTGCAGCCACCTGCGATGATCCAATGAAGGCAGGAGCCCCCACTGTGTTAAATCCTCCGGGACAAAGCCTGGAAACGACGAGGAAAGACCTAAGAACATTTATGTTAGGTGGACTGCACAGTGGAGGGTGGCTGGATAGTTTTTTTTTTTTTGGCCCTGGACCCCTGCAGATTGTTTTCTTCCTCCAGTTTAACAAGTTTTTTTTTTTATTATTATTAATAATTCATTATATTTATATGGCACTTTTCTCAATACTCAAAGCGCTCTCCATGCAGGGAGGACCCTTGATCTCCTTACTGCGAGGCAGCAGCAGTCCTCCTGACCATCTGACCTTACTATTACATTCATCTTTAGAGACTTAGAACACAATATTATATGTAAGACTCTACTTTTCAACTAATTATATATTTCACTTTCTCATATAGGAAGTATAGGGAAAGTATTCAAATTCTCCAAAAACTCCATTTCAAGATTTTGATGAATCTCGATGTTTTAGTCCTTCCAGAGTCCGTGACTACCATTTCTGTAATTTATGTCTGTGTGTGTGTTTAAATACAATCACTTGAGTACACTTCCACTTCGGTCAACCAAATTTTGCATACACGCACTGAGCACAAAACGTCGATTTCTATCAACATTTGAGCTAGTTCCGCTAACCGGAAGTGGTACTTTACCGTTTATTCATGCAGTTGCAGAGTCGGATTTATTATAATTGTTCAATATATTATTAATTTGTTGTTGATGGCTCTTTAATTTACATGATATAAAAATATAATCATTGTCTTGCGGTTTACTCCTCAAATATCCAACACCATATCGGAGTATAGGAGAAAGTCTAGGAGAGACCACCCCCGATTTTTTTTATGACTTGTTTACCTAACTGTTCATAAGCCACTCTGAGCACATTCTGTGTATAAAAATGTGTGACAGTAAGAAATGTTACTGTTTAAATTAAGATCTGATGTTTATAGAAGAAGCCGATGCTCCCATATATGCACTTTCGGGGGCTGGCCGAAGACCACAGAAGGCCCCAACCCGAGACTCTGCTGTGTGCTGCCGCGTTGTGGTAACCGCTGAGTGAACACGACAGCACGTATGACAGAAAACACGGACCCCCTTAGCTTTACACCTTTTTACTTTCCACCACTGGCAACTAGTACTGGAAACCGGATAAATAAGCCTAGTTTCTCAAACTAATAAAAGTGTAAAATCTCTTCCGAGTGGAAAAAATACAGCAATCCGTTTATCGGGCCTTTCCATTCCCATTAAATCCCCAAACTAAATTTCGACTAAACCGAAAATAGTAACGCAGCAAATCATCCGTGTTATACATCATAAACAAGTATTACGAACCACGCCGATGTTTGAGGTGACGCACACCTTATTAAAAAACATAGCAACGGAAAGCACAAGTAATAAATCATAAAATAATAACATAAAGCCGCTGTTCCCCATCTGAGTCGCGAGGAACTGAGCCTGTCGCGGCAACGCGGGGCAGAGGGCGATGTGAACAGAGAGTGCTACGCCACCAAAGAGTCCACTTACTCTTGTATTTTTATTTTTATGAGCTCTACAATGTACACGTGACTACCTCTAACACATGCATGTACCGCTAGAAATGACGGGATCAATTAATCAGAAACAGAGAGCTACTAACATTAAGGCGGGACCTATTTTTAAAACATCCAATCAGCTCTCAAACCGAGAAGGACTGGCGGATGTTTTCAACTAATAGCCAATCATAAGTAGCTCCAAGTAGACGCAACGTTTTTACTACCAATCATACCTCATAGTCATTCGTCATGGTGTTGGAGGGCGTGGCCTACTATTGCGCGCTGCGCGTACATTTTGAAAAACATAAAATAACGCATGGGGATGTGGCGCGTTGGCAGTAATTAAAGGCCGTTTTGAAACAGCAGTTTCAGTGAGTAAAATGTTATATTGTTTGTTTTACGTTGCTAGGACTTGCTTTGTGAATATGAGCCTGTGATATTTATACTGATAATCGCGAATTTGATGCTTATAACTCGCGTTATTGTGACTGTACGATAATGAGTATCGTAATGCGTTTATGGCGTGCATTGTTCTTTTTCGTTATTTTTATGTGCGTCAGTTGAACTCCATCAGCTATTTATCAAAAATAATTGCTGACAAATTTACTAAACAATGATGCGCCATTCTAATTTTGAAGCGTAATATTTTCCTTCTCCCCCTCCATTGCGTTCTTAAGGACAGGCGACTCGTTCAGGGCATGCACAGTTGAGAGCTCGCAAGTCGGCTTCTTTCCTAGGCCCACAAGTGTGGACAGATCGTATTCATCCATCCGCATTCGTATAAATTTGTTATTTAGTTGTATTATCTTGTACCAAATTTTGTTATGCGTAATGAATGATGTTTTTGGACTGTCTGAGGTTAGCCACATCTAAATTATTTATGAATAATCACGAACCTGGGCTAAACAGCCAGGCCCAGCCTAGATAATACACCTAGAGTACTAGCTACAAGGCTGTCCTAGTCCTAACAACTTAATATTAACAGGGTGTACAAAGTGGATGACAGTTGAGCGTTGTGTAAATCTACCACAGCCCCTGTCATTTATGGACACCCAAGTTTCACTAATGGATTGGCAGCGGTGACTCACAACTCTAAATAGAATTAAGCGGGTTTGAACATGTCATGTTATGTTTGTTTCATTAGAACATTGATTGTTATTATTTTTTCAGGGTCTTCTTAAGCCCCTGCCTGCACAATGAGTTGGGCTGTTGAGGAGTGGAAAGAAGGGCTTCCCACCAGGGCCCTCCAGAAGATCCAGGACATTGAGGGACAGCTGGACAAACTAAAGAAGGAGAGACAGCAGAGGCAGTTTCAGTTGGAGTCACTGGAAGCTGCTTTTCAAAAGCAAAAACAAAAGGTTATTACAACTTTAAATGTAGATAAGTAAACATTTTTTTAAACAATATTGCTAAATTTATATTAGGTTTTTAGTTAGAATAAGCCAAAGACAAAAAAAAGGCAAGCAGAATTCATAATCAATTGTGATGGTAGGACCTCATGCTGCTTGTACTCTGAGAACCTGATGAAAGGATTTAACAAATGAATTATTAAGCTGGTTGGGAGGGCACATAATGGCCTACAGTGGTTGGTGAGTCCAAAAAAAATATTTTAATAAAAATGAAGATGATAAAATGAGAAAAGGCACACTAGGCCAAGCGCAAGTGCTGCTGGGAATGAGGCGATTTAGAATCGCACATTAACGTTTTATGCAAACAGCAGCCAGCAGTGGCAGACATTGAATTCAGTTTCCTGGAACTTAAGGACGCCACGACCGCTGCCCTTGTCATGACCTGTCGAAGTTTATTTTATTCAACACTGGCTAAAATATCTTTCAGCAGTAGCAACAAGACATGAACCGGATTCTCAAGGTAGTTTGCATTTCTGGCTTTAGGTGTAGGTAAGCAAATTCATGAATTACACCTTTTTAATGACAAATGCCATCCCAAGACCCTTAACAAGTTCAGGTAAATAATTTAATGGTTTATATACATTTTTCAGTTAAAACTCGGGCAGGTTAAGTGACTTAGTCAGGATCGCTCGATAAGGTGGAGGTTAGGCCTTTGCATTTATCGATACTGTAGTACAAAATGAGTTGTGTTTAGGGTTGCTGACTATGTTGTCCCTGTTTTGATTGTTTGTGTCGAGATTTTGTTTGTATGAGCTTCATGAACCAAATTGTACTCCGTGAAAATGATATTGTCATGACAAAAGTTTTTAGTTACTTAAAACAGGATTTTCTTTTAGGTGGAAAATGAAAAGTCTGAAGCTGTGGCTTTAAAAAGGGAGAATCAGAGTCTAGTGGAGTCATGTGACAGCCTGGAAAAGTCCCGGCAGAAAATCAGCCATGACCTGCAAATGAAAGAGCAGCAGGTGAACTGCTTGGAAGGACAGCTGGCCTCCAGTAAGAAACAAGGCGACACGCTGGAGCAAGAAATCAAAAGGTTTGTTATCTCAGTAGTCTGAGTTCTTGGTGACAAGTGTGTTGCTTTTCTGACAAAATCCAAATTGAAGTCTTACGCGATCATACTTTTATACATTTTTTGTTAAAAAATGACATGTCTTTTGAAAAATCACATGCTGTCAATGTACTTTACAATCCACGTTTAAAGCATATATTGCTTGCTGTAATTCAGAAACAGTCTCAAGGAGCGCCATACTATAATGAAATACACGCCTTATTAATCTGACAGCATTTATGCATGAAACCTTTCCGTAAAGGTTCTGCATGGTGAAGTCTGTTAAAATATTACTGTATAAAATCTTAAAAATACAGCATTGCAGAGTTGTTACCTTTTGTGTTTTTTTTTTAACAAAGTTCATTTATTTTTTTTTAAGTGTGCAAGTTCTGTACCTGTTGTCAGATTTCATTTATGTGGACATTTTTGGCTAGAGGATGCAATCATCAATAAACAATGCGAGTCAATAATGGTGTGTTGCACAAATGTTTGTGTATACAGTGGTGATGGCTGTGTTGACGGATCTGCCTGTATTTTTGTTTGTTTAAACCGTTTTATGTCCATAACAAAGGCGAGTTTAAGAACCATTGGACAAGCACTGCTTATTTTCCAGGTTTGCACTATTTGTCTGTAATGAAAATGCATGTATGGTGGTGATGGAGTCACAGTTAATTGTCAGTCTGAAGTTTTAACGCATAATTTATGAAAAGCTGGCTGGTTGCGTTTACAACTTCAAACCACCCATCAAATATGTTTGCACAGCTAACATGAATATAAGGCCTTGACTTCAACGCTAAATCCTGGTAGTTAGGAGGACAAATAGAATGAAAACATGTACCGGTCCTCACAAATGAGTAGCAGCATTTTCTGTAAAACACACGAGAAATTGAACAAAATGTGTCTTTTATTGGCGAGTATCATACACATTGTTACGGAGCTTTGAATGAAATATCCAGTCCTTTAGTACAATTGAGACTGCAGGGGAGCACATGTATGGCAATGTGTTTAAAGGTCTTTCCTGTTTTTAATATCTACAGCTATATTTTGATTCATTTAAAGTCAGTCTGACGGTATCTGTAATTTAGTTTTTTACCAGTCAAAGAATTTCCTATGAACTGCTGTCAGGCTTCACAGATAACCATAATTCCATTTTGACTAGCTGTGACTGCTTTTACAGATATCTTCAGTGTGTTTACATTAAAAGTATTGCATGTAATTTTGAAATTAACTCGTGGAAATGTAACAGACCACATCAACTAATTCCAGTTTTAACTAGTTCAAATTACAGATATCTACTATTGGAATTTTCACCTGGAATTCTGTCAAATTTTGAGTAGTTTAAAAATACGTCATAAAGTTAATAAGCTGATATCAAATGGCTTTTGTTATGCCAATGACTGCGTGTTGTTACATGTTGGTGCTTCCCTCCCTGTAAGCATTTTTGGAAATTGTCTGCTGTGAGAAGTAGCCAGGTGTATACAGTAACGTACATTTCCAGACACCTATGAGTGAATTTTACTTAAACATAGGTGAAACAATTAGACCGCTCACTAAATGTCACCTTTCTAAATCAATTGGAATCACATGTGGGCTCATAGTAAGAAGCCCAGTGTGATGTAGCAGGTTTTGCCGATAGTCACCACAAACATTTTATGTGTCTTCTCGTTTGAGAATCCTATTTGGCCACTTGAGATTAGTGGGGTCTGAAAGTAAGTTTTCAATCATTTTGTCTCATTAATTTCCAGACAGCTGTCACATTCCTCAAACAGATACTGGAGATATGTCAAGGTGAAAGCAAAGACAGAATAAGTGGAAGCACAAGCAGCCCTAGAAGGAAAAACAGTTAAGGTTAATAATTACTTAAAGACAAAGCTGCATGAGCACCTCGTTAATATCTGAAGCATTCATCGAAGGGAGACCATTGACTTTTTACAGACAAACCTGGAAGGCACAGGAGGAGAAGGGAGAACTGCTGGCCACAGCAGGCGGGGGCTTAAAAGCAGGTTCTGAGCAAGAATAATCGGAGGAGCCACATTGTCATTTGAAAAATAGGAGACTTGCTTCATACAGCATAGCACACTTGAGCGAGTGACAGAGAGCCCTGTTCTCTGTCCTGTCCATCTATCCGATTGATCTCCAAAGATGATTCCATAAATAGCTTATAGCTATAATAGCAAAACAACTTCCATAGGAGCTTCTTTGAACATTTTTGCAATGAAAATTTGTAGCAGCTTGAAAGATTATTAATATTGTCAAATTAATACTCTGACCAGAAACGTTAGCAGTGACACGTCTAAGAATATCGCCAAAATATGTTCAATTTTCTAGTCTTCATGCAGAATCTGCTGATGCAAAGTAGCACCAAAGTGAGCCGTGGTCAAACAGATTAAAGTCAAGTTTAACTGCTCTTCAGAAATTTTGAAAGAAGCCGAACTCCACCAGGCCTGCACTTTGCAGTTCGACCCTCCCAGAAGAGAAGCTGAAGCTGATGACAGGATGGTGATTTGTTATGTTTGCTTTGTCTCGTTTGTTTAAAGCTTGGGACCACATAAGTGTTTAATTATAAGAAGAAACGTTACAAGAGGCTGACTAATGTTTAGCAGTTGATGAGGTGCTGATATGCTGGCTGTTTAAAGCGCCCAAGGATTTCCCCTTGGGATTAATAAAGTATCTATCCATCCATCCATCCATCCATCCATCCATCCATCCATCTAAATCCCTCCTCCATCGCAGGGGTTGCGTTCCAGAGCCACCCACGAAATAAGAAAATCCGCGAAGTACAAACCATATCTTTATATGGTTATTTTTATATTGTCATGCTTGGGTCACAGATTTGCACAGAAACACAGGAGGTTGTAGAGAGACAGGAACGTAATTCAAACACTGCAAACAAACATTTATCTCTTTTTCAAAAGTTTAAACTGCTCCATGACAAGACAGAGATGACAGTTCTGTCTCACAATTAAAAGAATGCAAACATATCTTCCTCTTCAAAGGAGTGCGTGTCAGGAGCACAGAATGTCACATAGATAGAGAAAACAATCTCTAGCAAACAAATCAATAGGGCTGTTTGGCTTTTAAGTATGCGAAGCACCGCGGCACAAAGCTGTTGAAGGCGGCAGCTCACACCCCCTCCGTCAGGAGCAGGGAGAGAGAGAGACAGAGTTTGTTTTTCAGTCAAAAATCAATACGTGCCCTTCGAGCTTTTAAGTATGCGAAGCAGCTGCACAAAAGATAGCAACGTGAAGATAATCTTTCAGCATTTTTAGACGAGCGTCCATATCGTCTAGGTGTGCGAACAGCCCCCCTGCTCAATCCCCATAAGTCAGGATCACAGAAAGTCAGCGCAAGAGAGAGAGAAAAGTAAGCAATCTAGCTTCTCAGCCATCTGCCAATAGCGTCCCTTGTATGAAATCAACTGGGCAAACCAACTGAAGAAGCATGTACCAGAAATTAAAAGACCCATTGTCCGCAGAAATCCACGAACCAGCAAAAAATCCGCGATATATATTTAAATATGCTTACATATAAAATCCGCGATGGAGTGAAGCCGCGAAAGGCGAAGCGCGATATAGCGAGGGATCACTGTATACAATTAGGATAGGAGCAGGACAAAGCCATCTAGAATGTTTAGCCATGTTGGACACAATAATACGGCCTTTCCATCGATGTCTGCAAAATTGTTCTTATTCTCAAATGATTATTTGGGCTTTGTGCTGGTTTGGCAATGAGCACTTGTGACTCTCGCATCCCTGCAGTGGGCTGGCACCTTGCCCAGGATTTCTTTCCTGCCTTGCGCCCTGTGTTGGCTGGGATTGGCTCCAGCAGACCCCCGTGACCCTGTAGTTAGGATATAGCGGGTTGGATAATGGATGGATGGATGGACTCTCGCATCCGTCGTCCTGGTTTCAGGTCCCTTCAGCCCCTGTGTAGAGTTTGCAGGTTCCCCCTCTGTGTGTGTGTGTGTGTGTGTGTGTGTGTGTGTGTGTGTGTGTGTTACGTGGTTACCCAAATTTTACTTGTCATGGTACTGTTTGTGGAGTTTTGTACTTTTCTCCACTTGTGTTCCTTGTGGTTGTGATGGATTAACAGGGTGTTTCACATGTTTACACAGCAGACTATTTGAAATGTGTCTTTAAATGAACAGTTTGATGAATTATTTCTCTTATAATGTGCCAATTTCACATTCCGTTTTTTCTTCACCTCCTTTAGGTACAAATGTGAGCTAGAAAGGATTCAGAAATCTCAAACGTCTTGTGATTCACAGCCATGCAGAACACCACAGGACAGCTTTATGTCTTTCTCAACACCGAGTAAAGTTCTTAACGGTAAACACTTCAATACATCAGAGCTGCAGTGTAGTCTGAGGGCAATCAAAATTGATAATAAGATTTTACATTTGTTTAAATTATTATAAATACTAGAAAAGTATAAAGTTATGTTCAATTTTCTTTTATAAGATGGGAAAATTGAAGAACTTCAAGAGAAATATAACCAAGAATGTGAAGAGAGAAAAAGGCTTGAAGCAGAACTGAAAGTCCTCCAAGTCAAAGTAAGTACAAAATGGCAATATCAGAATTACAGGGTGAGTCAAAATTATGTTAACACGAATGGTACTGTTATGTATAGGCTTGTATACAATGTTTGTGGACAATTTATGTGCCACATATGGTCCATGTGTTGAACATGACGGCAAACAGGTTGAGACATTCCTGTAAATCATCTTGCACATATGAAATATTTTTTGTGAATAAATTGTTTCCGCCATTCAAATGTTAACATAATTTTGACTCATCCTGTATTTATTATTTTGTTATTATTCAAACTGATTGTCATTCTTGGGGAATTTATGTTTAATAACTTGTTATACAACATAACTACTGCTTTAGTAGCAGAATAGAGCTGGCTTGTGTAACCGTGCCATTAAATGGTTCTGTTTTCAACAGTTAGTAAACCAGTCGAGTGGGAGCCATAAGGACATTGCACGGCATCAGGCGGCATCTTCTGTATTCCCATGGCAGCAAGAGCAGGTGGCAAACCATCAGCCAGGCAACTCATTTGAGACCCCCAATAAAAGGGGTAGCAGCACTTCGGGCTTTCCATGGGAGCATGGCCCCACTTATCAGCAGAGCTCTAGATCTGCAAAGAAGACAGCGCCTCCTTGTAACCCGAGTGACGGCACTAACAGCAACCCACAGTATGAGCAGCTGAAAACTTCCCACCAAGGTATATCTATGAAGCGTGACAACCGTGAAGCTTTTGGATTTAAACTTTGGTGTTTTGGTTGCAGAATATTGCAGTTATCTGGTTAGAACTATACATTTAGACTAAAAAAAAGTGCATATATCATTGTACATTATCAGACTTGTGATTGTATTATCTGTTTGTCGGTTGACAAGAAAGTGAGTGCAATGCGTTGTTTTGTGAATACTCTTTTTAACCTTTTTCAGTTCACACAGCTGCAAGCAGTGATTTTGTCTTCACACGTATACCGTATATACTCACATATAAGTCAGGCCTTGAAACCCCAAAAAAAAATTGATCATAAAATCAGACATACGCCCATTCAAAAATGCAACATTTACATTTTTTTTTTTAGCATCTTCTTGCTTCCTCCAGTCTTGCATCAGTTTCTCAGACACATCGAATTTTGTTACCAATTTCTTTCGCCACTTCAACGACTTTTAATTTAAAACCAGCTTCATGTTTTCTTCTGATGGAATGCTCCATTGCAGATAAGGTGTATGAGGGTGTGAGATACAAAAAACACAAAGCAGTGCAAACGTTGCTTTGGAGTAGTTCGGGTATTACCGTGTGGTCACGTAAGCACAATACATAGGGAGGAAAAAAAAGACAGTGTGCTCCATGGTTACTCTCTCAGGTGGGCAGGCGTTAGCATGTCATAATCTCTTAGACCAATAGCGTGAGTTTTCCGCGTTCGACTTATACCACCAACATTATAAAATACCGGAAATTATACAGTAAAATCAAGCCCTGACTTATCCGCGGGAGAACTTAAAAGGAAGTGTATATGCTGTAATTGAAACATTTGTTATTAATGAAAAAATATAAAAATCAATTTTCACTGTTGTGACAGGGTGACATTTGAAATCCAGGGGAATAATTTGAGAAGAAATGAACAGGACATTTATCCATCTTACACATAAACGTGCATTCTGAAACATTTCTGTGTATTCTTGCATGCATGAACTCTGATTCAAATATGGCCTTTCCTCCTGGACGTTTCACCTCTTCAGTGCAGTACACGCTGACTTCAACCGACAGCATGCCTGTCCCGGTTTATTTGTGTCTGGGATGCGAGAGGCTTGTGTGGTCAACCTTGTCACATTTGCTACTATGTTACTTTTTAGGAAAGGTCAAAATGGCCAAACTGAAGAAAGGGGGCCGACAAATTAAGAACAAGCGATGAGTCCAGTGTGTTAGAAATAGTCTTACTGCTTGCTAATGTGTAACTAAAATGCAACTCCGTGGGATATTTTTTACTTGTGATGTGTTAAAGAATAAGGACTTAGTTAACTAACCATTAATCTTTCTACCTTTAGAATTAAAAGCACGTGTGTGTGAATTGGAAAATCAACTTAAATCTCAAGAAAAGGATATCAAGTGCCATCTCAACAAAGTGCAGGAGGTGCAAAGCCAGTATGAGAAGGTGAAGTTACAGCTCGATGAGAAGGACAAGGGTTTAAGCAAAAGTAAAGATGAACTTGCTAGAGTGACGGGACAGTATGACCAGATGGTGAACAAGGTAAAGAGAGAGTGTTTTTGTCAAATGGAGCAAAGCTAACGCAGTTCAGATTTGATTAGGTATCTAAGCATTGAAGCAGGTGAATGGTAGGGGAACCACTGGCTACCCCTTGTGTTGTCCATTTGGGTAACTAAAGAGTAACACACTGTGAAGCACTACAAGAAACCATACTGCCAGTGAGAAGACCGTAGATTCAGTGAAGTGATTTGGATCTTGTAGTCGCCTCCATTTCTTTCTCTGGTCAGATTTTGTTTCCCTCTTCCCAGTAACTTGTGGCGCCCGTGTAGAGCATGTAGGGGGCTTCATTTGCGAGGTGTACTCAGGCTGTTGCTAATCTTATAAGGGTGATTGTCTACAGAGAAAAGAGAATTGGCACTGCACAAGTTCCATGTTCGCAAGCTGAGGACATTTTTGGAGTTATCATTTTTACAGTTTATGAAACAATCCGCATATATCATAATATTTAATGGTAGCTTTATTCGTCTGGGAAAAAAAAAAAGATTAATGTGTTTCATTTTTCAGTGTGCAGCTCTTGAGCAAAAAATGAAACAAGTATCAGAAGAACTTAACTGCCAGCGACATAATGCAGATAGCACTCGCCTGGCAATGGATCAGAAGTTAAAAGACCAGGAGAAAGAGCATCAAAAGGTAATCGTAGTTTTTTAAAGCGTGTTTAGTACTCCTCTTTATTTTTTTTTCAGAATTACATTTTGAATTACATAACCATATTAGTTTTTTGGAACGTTATCTTGGAGTGAGTGAATGCTGTGAGTGAGGGGACTGCTGTTTGAGTATCAATTCAGGCTCAGTACTCTGTGGTTGGTTTAAAGAAGCACAACGTCTAGTGCTTGCTGACGCTGTGATGTTGCCAGGCTTTCCGTCACCCTGTAATTGGGTTAGTGGAGTCCATAAAAAGAATATTAATGGCTGGCTTAAACCTCAAAACTAAATGTTAACTAGTACTTATAGACTTGACATGTTTTACTATAGTTGACAAGGCAATTCAGTAGTTGCTGCTGATACCCTGAGGATCTGTTGTCCTCCGTTTGAATCCCAGGCCCAGTCCCTGACTGTATGAACTTTGCATGTTTTCTCCATCTCTTTGCTGTGTCATCTCCAGGTACTTCAGTTTATCCCTCACAACTCAGTTGTTCCAAAGTATATGTTGTGAACGGGCCATTCAGCCCAATAACCTCACCATTAAGGTAATTGGTAACTGTAAATTGGCTCCACGTGAAACAGTAATTGCCTGGACCCCGTGACTGGCAGGCAGCTTGTCCAGGGTTGCTTCCTGCCTTACGCTCAGGTCCTCTGGGATGAGTTTCTGCTGTTCCTTGCAAACTTCAACTGGATAAATCAGATTTGTGAATGTGGTCTTATTGTAGCCTGTTCAATTAGAAACATTAGAAAAGGAACATGCACATCCATTCAGCGTTTCCTGGAATGGTGTGTTCCATCATAGAAATGTTGGCCTTGTATTTCTTAAAGTCAGCAACTGTTTATGTTCTGCACTGATTTGTGTAGGTCTCATTTAAAAAGTGCCTTGAGAGTGTCATGGCTTGTTTTGGTTTGTTCCAGTAGGTCCTGTGTGCTCGAACATGTGCTCAGAGTAAGGCATTCTTTGTTTTGTAAAGCAAACATAAAGACATTTAATTTTAGTGAATGTCGCCTCCCTTATGGACATACTGTATTTTGACCTTCATCCCATGTCTTGCCTCAATGCATCACCATTATGAAGGGAATTAGTGCCGTCGACCACCGCTGTTATTTCATTGATGTTGAGGGAAGAACTTTAAGGACCTTCACATCTCGACATGACTATAATGTGGAGTGTCAAAGTGGATACAGTAGGATTGGCTGGCTTGTTGGGCTGAATGGCTTTTATTTTTATTAAACATCCTAATTTTCTCTCACCCTAATTTTCATTGGTCTCCCTTTTAAGCTTTGTTTATTTACTGTTGTGGATATTAGATGCCTGAGTAATATGAACATTTATGATATGTAGGTTTTTATGAAGGTTAAAAGGCATTTAATTTTTTTTTTCAGGAAATTTTATATCATCAGAATTCCTTACAGAATGTGGAACAGCAGCTTAGTCAAATGAAAATTAAAACAGGGCAGGAACTCCAGCAAGCAAAAAATGAAAACAATTCTCTAAGATCTGAATGTGATAAGGTATTGAACTATTATTTAATTAACATGATTTTCCTAATTGAATGCATTTCTTAGTAGCATAAATAAAAAATAAAGACCCTCTAAAATGTAATAATAAGTTAGCATTTATCAAACATTACAGAGGAAAATCTGCGGAAATCTTTGGTGTGTTTTTAAGGGTGACTGCAAACAGGAAAAGTGACTTGACGAGTGTGCTTGGGCAGTCTCAGCTGAGCGCACCTCTGAATCCATAAACTGCTAAATCTGCAGGCCTCGAAACCAAAAAAAATTAAAGGAATACTCCACCCTAAAGTGATATTTGTTTAATATATTACTCTATCCGTGTAGCTTGCAGTGATGGCTGAGAAAATATTTTATTGTAGTCATGCTGAACACAGATTAAGAAAAACTTTATGATCTAATACAAGCCGGTGGTGACCAATGCTGAACAATGGCAAGCTGTGAAAATGTCCAAAGAAACGAGAAAATCTCATGTTGTGTAATCCACATGTTGGTTTTCCAATTGTATGCTCAAAACACATACAGTTTTTACTAAAATAGCGTTAAGTAGATACCTCCGGGGAAATCAGTGCACATCATAAACCGCGTAAGAAACACAAGTCACATGGGATTGACTTGTAGAGCTGAAGATCCGCCTCCCGCATTCATTTGTGAAGAGCCTTACCGTAAATTCAAATACTCGACCCATGTGACTTGTGTTTCCTGTTTATGATGTACACAGATTTTTCATTTGCCATTTTGGAGTGTTGGTCACTATTGTCTTATAGTATAGCATAAACTTTTTGGTTTTTTATCTCTGCTCTGCATAAAAATGTGAGAAAAAAAATATATCTCGAGCATCTCTGCAAACTGTGTGGGGCAAGTAACTTATTTAAAACTATCGTTTGTTTGTGATTGCAAAGTTTCCATTTTTAGCCGCTTCAGTTGTGTGAAGCTAAAATGTTAAACATGCGTATATCAAGGAACATTTTATTTAAAAACTGTTTATACAGTGAGGTGTCCTAAAATAAATGTAATTTGGTTCTGAAACCTTGTTTGTTCTCGCATACGTTTAAATATATGTATTTATATAAAATCTTATTAGACTCCCTACCTTTCAAAGATCCAAGAGGACATTGGGAAGAAGATCTCTTAATCAATATATCAGAAAAGGAGTGGAAGGTAGCAAAGCAGAGAATTCACTCGAGTTCTATATGCACAAAGCATAGAATTATTCAACTAAAAATTATATATCGAGCTCATCTGTCTTTCATAAAACTGTCCAAAATGTTTCCAGGGCAGGATCCAACCTGCGAACGCTGCAACCAAGCTCCTGCCTCACTGGGTCACATGTTCTGGGCCTGCACCAAACTAACATCATTTTGGACAAAAATTTTTAAGTGCCTCTCAGACAGCCTTGGTATCACAATCCCTCCTAACCCATTAACAGCTGTGTTCGGTGTTCTTCCAGATGGACTTGAATTGGAGAAGGACAAGCAAACTATGATTGCATTCACTACACTTTTGGCACGCAGACTTATTTTGTTAAATTGGAAGAATCCTAATTCTCCTCTTATAAGTCAGTGGGAAACCGATGTTTTATATTATTTGAAATTGGAAAAAATCTAATTTTCAGTTAGAGGATCTGTACAACATTTTTTCAAAACATGGCAGGATTTAATCAATATTATTTTAGAATAAGAGAAATAACTATTATTGCATTTAACTCCCTTCTCCATCTCTTATTTACATAGATATTTACTTCTCCCTTTCTTTTGTTTAATGTTGCCTTATTAAAAAGCCTAAAGCAATTTTCCTTTAGCTAAGCTCTCCTTCTCAGGGGTGGGGTTTGATTAGTCTTCAAATTTGTTGGGTTATAAATTGATCTGTTTGTATGGAATGAATACAATGAAAATTAATAAAATACAAATATTAAATATATGTATTTAGGGGTAATCCGTTCCAGGCCCAAAGCCTTGAGCAGAGTTACCATCTGAAGTAATCATTTAAACCGGAAAAATATAATACAAAATTAAAAATACACAGCAAGTGTTAAAGTAATTTAGCATTTATTTATTTAGCTTTTATAAACTGTACATATAAATTTGAAAAGCATAAACAATCTTTCCTTAGTAATAACTGTAATTGTTCTTTCCATAATAAAAGCGTAAAGAAGTCTTGTTCACTTTTTATTTCTTCCTTGTTTTTTAAAATTGTACGTATCACTGATTTACCCATACCATATTCATTTTCATCTCAAGGACTGATAAAAGTACTGAATATCAAATTAAATAAATATTCACTTTGATATCCTACATTTTTTCCACTTTTTTCCTTGGAGATGATTTCTTTCTTAATGTCTTAAGTTAATTAGCTTTCTCACTCATTCCAAACTATATATTGCAGAATAATTAATAAAAATTTTGTCACTGCTACAGGTGCAAATAAGCAGATAACTGAATGTTAGAACCGATAACAATAATGACAACTGACACTTTAATCAAGGCCGTTCTACGTCAGCCAATTAGTATTCCTCCGTGTTCATCCTTGTTTTATGGTTGGAAACTGTTTGTTGTAGCATACCTGACTGGATAAGCATGAGAGACATTACTGACTTCAGATTTCATACATAAACAGCTTTGAAAAATAATTGGACCTTTCCTGCAGTAATTTCACTTTTGATGAATTACAAGTGATGGGCATGTGTGGTAATATTTAAATAAAAACAGCCTTTTTGTATTTTCATTTCAAAACTTGTGTGCTTCACTGACTTTCAAAACTCAAAATAATTGGCGAGGTGGATATTACTGCAGGATGTTCCTTGTCTGGCTGATTATTTGTAAGTACATCACTGAACACGAGGGGGCAGCAGATGTGTTTGAATAACTCGACGTTTTTGTTTGTTTTGTTCCATTTTCTTTTGATATATGCAGGCCTCATTCCAAAAGCAGCATCTTGAAAAAGACTTGGACGACATGAAACAGAAGTTTTGTAGGCTGGAACAAACGCTTCAGTCTAGCCAGGCAAAGGAAAACAGTTTTCGAATCAAATATGAGGTACGTACTGGATTATTCAGCAATTCGGAAAATCTTTTGCCAATAACAAGCTAATTAAATTATTTTTGAAGGCATGCCTAGTTAATACTGAAGAGTAATGAAAATGTCACTGGAGTGGCTTACAAATATTAAAGTTTCTCCTTTTTTTTAAGTTTGAAAGAGCAGTGGTCTCACATAATTTTGGGTCATTTTGCCTTTGTCAACAGTGAGTGGTCGCCCTTTCTTAAAACACAACAAGTGCTTTTTTGTTCTTTTCTGGCTTTGCATTTCTTGTTTTTTGAATTTCAGTAGTCATGTTGACATTTTCTGAAGTTTTACTGGTTTTATTCTTCTTTTGAAGGAAATGCAAAAAGAAAACGCAAGGCTGTCCAGTCAATTTAATCAGAGCTCAAAAAGGCTGATGGAGTTGGAGGAACAACTGAAGAGCAGCAAACAAAACCTTCAACAAACAAGCAACTTAGCTGAAGACTTCAAAAGTAGGTTTTGTTTCACAAAATGCCCACCTGTGTGTTCAAGTAAAATGCAGTGCAAGTGTACTTCAGTGTCAGGGCAGAATGAGCCTCTACCTGCTTTGCTTTTTCAGACTCGGCTTCCCTTTGGCCCCTTGTCTGCTCTGTTGTTACTGTCCTTTCATTTGTCATCCTGGTGTTGGCTTGTGACATTTACATTTTGCTAAGTGTCTCTGGAACAGTCCACCCAAAAATTGTATTTTGTAAGCTATCACGTACCCCATGTTGTTTATAGTCATAGCCAAACAAATTTTAATCTCCTGTTTTCATGGGAAGCGGAGATCACAAATTTTATGATAGACTGACCTTCAATGGGGGCCCAATGCTGAACTACAGCAAACAATATTAAAATGTCCATTTAAAAAAGTCTCAAGTTATTCATGTCGTATAATGTTAGTTATCACGTTGTATGTTCACAACATCCAGAACACTGCATCGTATTTACTAGAATATTGTTAAATAAATACCATCATAAAATAAGAGCAGTGCTTGAACGTGAAGTGTGTTCTCACAGGCAGCATTTCAGTTTGGCCCAACAGCACCCTCTAGAGACCTCATCTGATATGTGTAGTATTTGATTGATACAGAGGTCCTAGACGGTGGCCAGACAATTCCCCACATCAGTCAATTCCCCACATTCCCAACTCCCCACAATTACAATTCCCCACATCACAATTCCCCACATTGCAATTCCCCACATTGCAATTCCCCACTTCCACAACTCCCCACATTGGGATAATATGGAGTGCACTGAATTAATAATATAATGAAGGAATTCTAAAATGCAAATAGTAGTAATTAATCTCCAAAAGTTTTATTTCATGACAATTTATTGAAATGCATTACTGATTACAAAATACAAGTAACTGATATACACAAATGAACAAATGAGTTTAATACAAAATATGCTTGGTACAAAATAATGAATTAGATAAGGTCCTATTCCATTTGCTAATAATTCCACTGTACAGGTTTATCTAATAAAAGAAAATCATTAAACTAAATGTACAGTACAAAAACTATTAATAATTGACAAGAATGACTAAAGTACACAGAAACTACTAAACACAAAGGTTACTTTGGAAACTGCATGTTGGCCAATTTTCTCAAATACTTAATCTTATCCTGTTGATTGGCATACCCTTGGACAGCCTCAATTACTTTGCTATTTAGGGTCTCATACTTCTTCCTTTTTGGCTGTGGTCTGCCATCATCTGCATCAGCCAATGTCTTGCTGTGGATGGCCATGTCCTTCTTCAGACCTTCCAGAAGATCCCACACACCTGGATGACTGCAGTGAAACAGGGCTCTCAGTGAATTGTGGTATCCTTCACAGCAGTTTGTTGTTCTTGGTAGGCCAGTAGCAGCAGCTTCAAAGTGATTCCAGATTCTAATGGGAAACACTGCATCTCTGCCTCTTACTCCAGTAATGTAGGTTGATTCAAAGTAGGCAAGAAGGTCATTGTAGTTGTCTTCATCAGGGAACTCTGCTATCAAGTCATTGAACAGGCCTCTGACATCCTCCACTGGCACAAATGCCAAAGCTGCAAGTGACCTCATCTTGAATCTCATTGGCAGCCGCTCTTGATCATCATAAACTGTTTTCAATCCAAGGGCCCCAATTTTTCTTAGAAGACTTTGGTTAAGGTGAAAGAAGCAGCCTTTGATCTGTGCCTCTGGAAAGGCAGTTTGGGCAGCAGTAATGCAAGCCTTTTCAAAGTCCAGAAGAATTGTCTGTGGGGACAGGTTGGGCAGCAGTTGCTTCAAGATTTCAAACATCCTATTGTAGGTGGGCTGATCTTTCTTTTTAAGGAGGAAGTAGATGCATGGTGGATAGGAGTTGCCAATTTTTGCATGCCAAGTGTAGAGCTGATAAAACATGGCAGGCACTTTGTCAAAAGTTCCATCTCCAAAGATTGTGTCTTTCTGCAGCTGATCCATAAGTTCTCTGTCACCAATTGCAAGAATTCTTTCAGGATCTTCTTCTCCTGAATCATGAAGAATTATTTCCCTGTATTGCTCTGGGATCTCAAACTGTGCAGTGACTGGATTGGGGATGTGATTTCCTCCTGCTTTCTTGACTCTGTTCAGAGTTCTCTCAATGGAAGACTTTTTTGGCATGTGGGCTTTTACCTCCTGAGATAATTTCATCTCTTGAAGAACTGTTCCCATCACATTTCTTGGATTGGCCCCAACAGAATTCATTGTTTCTTTCATCATCTGCATTGCCACATTGGCTTTGATTTTCTGTGGGAAAGAATCATGTGAGTGTTCAGTTGGTTCAGCAGTAACCTCATGGTTTTCATCATCAATGGTCCTTATTTTTGAATGGCAGTTGAATTTTCTGTAGTGCCTGCACCTCCAGTGTACAGTGCCATTGATTTTTCTGTGGAAGATGTACTCATGTCCCTGAAAACCCAAGACCTTTCCTCCCCTCTCACTCAAGTAAAACTCCATTTTTGCGTAGGGTAGGCTTTAAAATTAAAAATAAAATACTGTAAATATGTACTGTAATTTTATTAATTAAACAGCTAGTAGCAATTGCAATTTTATTAATATTAAAAGATAAATGCAGATGCTGCCGATTGCCTACACAAATTCAATGGGCAAATCACTTAGTGATTTGCCCATTGAATTTGTGTAGGCAATCAACAACTGCGCAAATACATGAAGATCTTAAGATCTCCAGATCTAAATCAAAATTAAACTGATAGCGGTCTTACCTCGTCAACAGTCAACTCAGACTGTGGCAAAATAGCAGAAACACAGGGGGTATACCAATGCGTGGTACCTATCGTAGCCCCGAATGTAGATGGCGACACCACTTTCGGACTCCCGACTAGGGTAAGTTCGCTACAGACTATCAAACGTGCAAACTTGGTGCGCGCGACGCGGAGCACGTAGATACGTTGTAAGGCGCGAGAAGAATTTTATTTGATTTATTTCGTGTTTTTATTTTTACACCATAAGTAGAGTCTATTATTTTTGAGAACTTTAATTTTGGTAATTTAAAAAAGATAAAAATCAAAAATGTTACGTTTTAGCATGTTTTAAGAAAGATTCAAAAAATAATAGAATTCAACTTACCTGTTTCAAATTTTTAAAAGGCAAATTGTATATAAAAATGCATGCTTGGATAATGTATTTTTACATATTTATTAACAAGTAGCGTTTTTAAATAAAATAATGCTCGATGTGGGGAAACGGAGGGCACGCTTTTGTATCATTATATGGACTGTCTTATATAGTACATTAGTCTATGGTTATAATAAATATTATCCCAATGTGGGGAGTTGTGGACGTGGGGAATTGCAATGTGGGGAATTGTGATGTGGGGAATTGTAATTGTGGGGAGTTGGGAATGTGGGGAATTGACTAAGGTGGGGAGTTGTCATGGAACCGTTTTTTTAAGTGTTACCTTCCCCATGTACTTTGTTTATGGTGGCCGATAAAAATGGTGTAATCTCATGTATTTGTGGAGAAAATTCAATATTGAATACTCAAACTCAATTGGGTTGATATGTGGCCAATAATATTCAGTGGCAAATGATGTGGAAAAATGAAAAAAAAAAACAAACCTACCATATCTTGTGCCACCTAATTCACGTGTCCCATATCCATTTGTATGGTCTAAATGTGAGCATGTTGTGCTAAAATGTCATTAGCAGTTACTTCCTGAAAAAACAGCATTAAATGTAATGTACTTTGTGTTTTGAATTGAAGAACCCTGTGTTTTGTGCAAGCGCACAGCATTTTGGTATTGTTGGATCTCAGACGTGTGGATTATGGGACACGAGTTATGTGTGAATTTTCTTTCTTTTTCTGTGGACTTTTTTCATTGTTTGGCACTACAGAGCGTTGGTCGCCCGTTGACCCTGTTGAGTTTGAGCATTCCATATATTTAATTTCTCTAGACAACCTGTGATTAAATATTTGTCTCGGCCACCACTACCAACTTCATGTGGTAAGTAACATTAAAAAAAAATCCCTTTCTGGTGGAGACTTTGTAATTTTTTACATTTTTATTTCCAATTCTAAAATATTCTTTATTTTATTTAGTAGCACATTAGCCGGTTCTCTGCATTAAGGTGTTGATTAGAGAGTCATGATTTAAATCTTAAATGAGTCTCCAAGTAAATTATGTGTAACTGTAGATATTGTCTTTTCTTTTAACCCACAGCTAAGCACGCAGCAAAACTTGAAGAAATAAAATCTTTAAATACAAAATTAGATGAGCAAACTAAACGGTCAACCCTCGACGTGCAGAACCTGAAGAATAACATCGCTGAGCTGGAAAAAGTCAGAGACGGCGCACAAGTGCAGCTGAAGAAGAAAGAACAAGAACTGGAACAAATGAGAATGAAGCAGCTGTCTCTGGAGGAAGAACGAAAAACACTACAAGCTGCGATTAGTGCAAAGCAGAAGCAGTGGGATGAACTTAAACGGGAGAACGAATCACTTACTCAGTGGAAAAACGAGAAGGAAAACCTGATCAAGAATGCAAATGCTGAGAAGGAAAATCTGTTTGAAAAAAATCGTTCCTTGACCAAAAATGTTGAGGTTCTTCAGAATAAAACAGATGACCAACATAAGCAGATCACCAATCTTGAAAGTCAGAAGAATGATCTGTGGAAAGAAGTTGAAACTCTTAAGGCTGAACTTGTCCGTAAAAGTGCGGACTTAGAAGAAAAGAGCAAAGCTTATGAGGAACTTCACTTGAAAGAAAAAGTGTGTGAAGAAAAGCATCTGAAGGAGTTGCATAATGCCGCACTGAGTGTTTCTCAACTGCAGTCACAGGTATCGGAGTTAGAAGTGAAATTAAAGGAAGAAAACAATAAAGCGCTGGAAGCGGAGCATTCTTATAATGAGCTGCGGATTGAGTGCAAGACCAAAACTGACCTGGTAAAGTCCAAAGATGAAGTGATAGGCTTGAAAGATTCAGAAATTCAACATCTTCAGAGTCAAAACTCTCAAATCGTCCTTCATCATGAGCAAATGCTGGCACAGATAAATGAAGAGAAGTGCAACTTGATCAAACATCATGAAGACACGACTGCTGCAAAGTCTGCTGAAATGGAGACAATGCGGTTGGAGTATGTGAAGATCCAACAGGATTCTGTGCTCTTTAAGGATCAGGTGGTATCTTTGGAGTCCTGTCTAAATGTCCAAAACCAGCTTAGAGAGGAATTGCAAAAGAAGAATGAAGAGCTTTGCAGAGTAAATGAGCAGATGAACTTACAGTTATCAGAACTTGAGAAGAGTCGTGATGCATTGCTTAAAGACGTACAACTGAAACTCGACCAGATTCAATCCAGAGCCTTCCTTTACCAGACAAGAGCAGCAGATGAAAGATGGACAACTTTACACTCCTCTGCAGATGACACAGGGGTCCAGGCTGGTGCTTTGCATAAAGTGAGCAGTGGTGCACCATCACAAGGAACAGAAAGTCATTTAGAAACAGCAACAAGTGGACTGGAAGAAATGATACCCACAGATTTGGCCTTCGGAAACAAATACAATTTACTGTCAGAAGGAACTGAGCTTGCTATGTGTGAGGAGCAAACCGAGCAGTTGATGGACATTTCTGATCTGTCTCTCCTTGAACCAGTGAAAGACAAGATAACTAATAATTATGACAGTGAGCCACAAGCTGGTGTGTCATCGGATGATTACGTTACCGCCATTCTGAGCTCATTAAGAATTATTCATGAGAAGTGTGTGGCTGTGGTTGAGGAGAATACAAGGTTTGAAATGGAACTTTCCGAGAAAGCAAAAGAAGTTGAGTTTAAAGAAAAGCAATTGTGGGAATTTTCTGAAAAGTCAACCCAGGAATCTGAAAAATATGCAGCCGAAATTCAGTCCGCTGAAGAAAAGGTGTCAAGCTTGAAGCAAAACCTGGAAACCCTGCAGGGTCAACTGAATAACAAAACACGTGAAGCAGATGAGTTAGCAGAGAAAGTTAGCATCTTTGAGAACGAAGTCCGACAGTTACAAAGTGATCTTTTGGTTAAAACAGAAGAACTCACAAAACTACAAGAGTTGCACAGATTAGCCTGTCAAGACAAAGAACTTCTAGAGAAACAGCTGTCTGACTTGCAGAATGAATTCCAGATTCTTAAGAACAGTGGCTCAGCTCTGGAGACGCAACTAGAAGCAGCAAAACGTCAGCTAGAACTGCTAGAAAGCAAGCTAGCGTCTGTAGAAGCCGAAAGTCAAAAGAGCCTGGACACCACTAAAGAAAAGGAAAATGTGATTTGTCAAAAGAATGTTCAAATAGAAATGCTGCAGATGGATATCGAAGACAAGGACGAATGTCTGAGCACTTGCTCTGCACAAATAGAAGAGCTGCAGCATAATCTGAGCCTTGCCGAGACCAAATGTGCCGAGCATGATCTGCAAAAGTCCAACGCTGAGCAAGCGTTGAAGTGTGCACAAGAAGAGCTCCAAAGTAAAACGAATGACATCTTAAAAATGAACGAACTGATCAAGTCCCTGAAGGAGGAACACGAAAGAAGCGTAGAAGAAAAATGCCAGGCTCTTCGTGACAAAATTGAAACTGATCAGGGCATCATTGAGAAACTTCAGTGTGACTTACAGGAAGAAGCAAAAGTGACTCGAGAGACAAATGACAAGTGTGAAGAGTTAATAAAAGAAAAATGCATCCTTGAGTCTGAGCTTAGTAACGTGAATTTCTCCAGCAGATTAATCTGTCAAGAAAAAGAACTGCTGGAAAAGCAGATCATTGACCTACAGCATGATTTACAGTCTTTGAAAAGCACAGGCTCAGCTTTAGAAAGGCAACTGCAAGAAGGCAAATTGAAATTAGAAGAGCTTGAAAGTAAACTTCTGTCTGCAGAAGCTGAAAACCAGAAGAATTTCAATACAATAAAAGAAAATGAAGATGTGATTACCCAGAAAAATGTACAAATAGAAATGCTCCAGAAGAATATCGAAGACAAAGATGAATGTCTGAGCTGTTGCACTAGTCAAATCGAAGAACTTCAGCATAATTTGAGTACGGCCGAAAGAAAATTAGGGGATGCCTGCTTAAAAAAGATGACCGTTGTCGAAGATCTGAAGTGTGCACAGGAACAGCTCGGAAGGAAAGATGAGCAAATCTCAAAAGCTGATGAGCTAATAAACTCCATGAAGGAGGAGCACAGACGAAATGTGGAGGAAAAATGTCGGGCTGTCCTTGAAAAGACTGAGGCAGATCAGTGCATCATTCAGAAGCTACAGCATGACTTGGAGGAAGTGACTAATGCGTCGAAGATAGCAAATGACAAGTGTGAACAGTTAACGCAAGAAAAATCCACTCTCGAGTGCGAGTTTAGTAACTTGGAGCATTCAAACAGATTAATGTGTCAAGAAAAAGAAGTTCTGGAACAACAGATACTTGACCTACAGAAGGACCTGGAGATGCAGTTACAAGAGACAAATGCTAAACTGCAAGTGGCTGAGAGTGCGTTACACGCTGTAGAAGCTGAAAGTCAGAAGAATATCAATAAGGTAAAAGAACATGAAGATGTAATTAAGCAGAAAGACGTCCTAATTGAGATGCTTCAGAAGAGCATTGAAGACAGAGATGAACGTCTGAGCTCTTGTCTGGTGCAGATGGAACAGCTCCAGCATACTGTGAGTGCAACCGAGAAGAAACATGAAGAGAGTGAGTTGCAAAAGTCTAACATTCAGGAAGAATTAAATGGGGCACTAGAAGAAGTCGCCAAAAAAGACATTGAAATTTCAAAAAGTAAGGAATTACTAGAATCCATTAAGGAGACATTTGAGCAAAATGTCGAAGAGAAATGCCAAGCTCTCCTTGAACAACTCCGAACCAATGAACAGATCATTGAAAAGCTTCAGAGTGACTTACAGGAAGAGATAAACGTGTCGAGGGTAACAACGGACAAGTATGAACAGTTGGCAAAGGAGAAATCCCACCTAGAATATGAAATGACTTCCGTAAGATCTCAACTGGCAGCTGTTAGTGAGCAAAATAACAAGCTGGTTGAAGATCTTCAAAATTCAGAACATGAAGTGAGTCTCTCTAAAGCTGAGAGTTTGAATCTTCAGGAATCTCTTTTAAAGCTACAAGAAGAAAACACTATGTTACAGTCAGCACTTGGGGATCAAGAAAAGCGGATCGAAACTCCCGAGCCAACTCCATCCCATGAAGAACTGAAACGTCAGTATAATCAAGTGGAAAGCCTTCATAATGAGCTAAAGGAAAAGTTTGCCTTACTTCAAAATGACCACCTGATATTGCAGGGGAATGTCAGCGATTTAATGTGTACAGTAAACGAGCAGCAGGGCCGCATTGAAAATCTGGTGAATGAAGAAGCAGCTCTACTACTGAAACTGGATCAACAAAACGGACAAATGGAGCATTCAGCATCCGTCTGCTGGCAAAGTGAGACAAGATCTGCTGAGCAGGTTCTGGTGCTTACAGATCACATTAAAGCCGAAACCGGAGGTGCTGTCTTGGTATGTGAGCCTACTGCAGTTGCATCACCCCAGAATGCTCCAAGTTCTCCTAAACAAGACCTCTGCCATGTGCAGTCAAATGACTTGGGCATGTGTAATGGGCAAACAAAAGATTCCTGTGATGAAAGTGAACAACTCCATCAAACTGATGAACAGCTGCATGTCCACTCTTCCCAGGATTCAGGAATAAATCTTGTAAATGGACTCCATAGTCAGTCAGAGGTTTGCGGTAACAAGACTGAGGAACTAAAGGTAACCTTGGAAAGAACGACAAATGAGCTGAACCAGTTAAAGCAACAGCACTTAGTAGAAACACAGCAATGGGAGAGCAGGCTAGAAGCACTGAACCTAGAAATGCAGTCCAAGCTAGCAGAAGAAAAGCAGCATGCGTTGTTCTTGTCGTCTGAATTAGAAGCTGCCAGACTTCAAATGCAGGGTCTGGACCTGAGTTCTCATTCCATATGTGCTGAAAATGAGGTAAGCAGTTGCTGCCGTCTAATTTATTTTGGTTAGGGGAGGGTCTGCTAAAGTCTTTGGAACATTGAGTGGGTGAACCATTTAAGGAATAATCCATCCAGAAATGATATGTATATATATATATATATTTATTTTACTGACCCCATTTGGTTTTTAGTGATGGCCGGGAAAAATGTTATTTTTTTTTTTAAAAAAATGGAGAGTTTCTGATAGAATCGGTGCCTGCGGTGACTAACACTGGAAAATAGCAAACGGTATCAAAAAATGTCCTGTTTCTCGTCTTCCATAGTCCACCCGTCAAGCTGTCCAGTTGTAGGCTTAACATGTGTTTTTACTAAGATATTGTTAAATAAACCACTTTTGAAAACGCTCTCCTGAATGAAAATGGAATGAACATTTGATCTGTAGACTTAACTCCCGTTGTTACGCTTCTATTCAAATCCACACTTCACAGTCCCTGGGGCTACACGTGTAAATCGACCTTCCGCTTGTTGAAGCATTTCGGATGTGCAGACTCTCTTCCCAGTGATTTCTTTTCTCTCAGATAGATAAATACTTTATTAATCCCAAGATGAAATTCTCATACTCCAGCAGCAGCATACTGATAAAGAACAATATTAAATTAAAGAGTGATAACAATGCAGGTATACAGACAGACAATAACTTTGTATAATTTTAACGTTTACCCCCCCGGGTGGAATTGAAGAGTCACATAGTGTGATGGAGGAATGAGCTCCTCAGTCTGTCAGTGGAGCAGGACGGTGACAGCAGTCTGTCGCTGAGGCTGCTCCTCTGTCTGGAGATGATCCTGTTCAGTGGATGCAGTGGATTCTCCATGATTGACAGGAGTCTGCTCAGCGCCTGTCGCTCTGCCACAGATGTCAAACTGTCCAGCTCCATGCCTACAATAGAGCCTGCCTTCCTTACCAGTTTGTCCAGATAGCACATGATGCGTGTTGTTAGCCAGTAAATAAGGTGCTACCGGGGCGCACGCATGACAACAATGAGGCAGGAGGTGGGCTTTCAATTTGTATGCTCAGTCATGTTTGGGTACATTTCATTTTAGTTCACAAAAACACTTTCCGGATTTAACAGTACTATAATACAAATCCATGCCTTTGAGACATGGTGAGCGTTCACATGGACGCTTTAGATACTGTTTACTGTTGCTCATGATGATCACCACAGACGCCTATTCAATAAGAATCTCCATCAGCTTCACTCTACACAAAGATATGAGATTAAAAATTTGTGTTGGACGTCATTACAAAAACTCCATGATCTAAGTAACAAATGTTAAAAAGAACGAGTACTGAAATCTATATTTTTGGTGTTGGATCTCCTGGTATTAGTATTTTATATTTTCAGTCCTTGTTCTGCATTGTATTTTTATACAAATTAGAAGAAATGCTAGTCTTTATTTCATGGAATATTTCCTATTGTTTGTGGTAATAAATGAAGAAATAATCAAAGAAATGCATAAGGAAGTAAAATACATTTATTTTGTGACACATTTAATTGTCTATGCTGACATGTAATTTTATTATTTTATTATCATACTAGTCATTAAGCCCGTTACAATAACGGGCGCTAGAACGGTAGTCCATAAACATTAGTAGGAACAGTCTATATTAAATGGCAAGGGACATTTTACCTCTTTAATTTTTTTCTGTAAAATGCCTGTAATTTTCTCTGACAGTAATACTGGCTTTGCTGTCCGTAATATACGTCCCAGCAACTGATGTAATGTGCGCGAAAATAAATCTACTTTTAAAAGTCAACGTATTGTAATATCATAAAAAATCGTATATTTAGGAAAACCCCTTCAACGACTGACACTTTACCGGGCCAAGCTTCTTAATCGCAAATCTGACATCCTCATTGTGAACACTTGCACAACAACAAACACTAATCCCACCTCTTTGGGGAAGCTGGTCTCCGCGTCTCAGTACTCAATTGGATTTTTCGTGTTTTCTGTTTTAGGTCTTACCTCATTTACCGAAATCCAATTGGATCGGCCGCGTGATATTTTATATGTCCCGCCCTCTCTGTCTTGTGTGACGCATCAGGCGGCCTTTGAAGCATCGCACTGTGCCCCGCGCATGCGCACTTCACCAGAAGACACACACACACGGACACTGGACGCACACAGGGGTTTTATTAAAGAGGATTTTATAATACATTTATTTATTTGCTTATTTACGAGTTTATTTAATATTGTCCAAAGTATTCTTCAATATCCATCATGTTTCCTTTAGAATTCTATTAAAGGATAAGTTCACCATTTTTCAAGTTGAAGTTATTTCTTCACAAACATGGTATTTATGCATTTAACATGTGAGATTGTGTTCCAAAGTCCTCCAATTTCTATGGCACTTTACAATGGAGGCAACGGGTCCTGAAGCACCACCAGGAAATAAAAGCCTAAAACTAACTGAATACGTCCTCTTTGCATTTCAGTAACAGAAAACACATCTTTTGTGTTTCCCATGCATGTTTGTGACAATTAATTATTGTGTATTTCTGGTACTAATGTTCTCCAGGTAAGAATACGATTTCTATTGTTTTAGGTTTTTTACATAAATACGAAAGTATATTAAAACAACAGCAACCACGTAGCACAAACCGTTTACTATGATTTGGTCCGATTTGAAGGAGTGAAAGGTTAGCGGAAGACTGCAAGAGCTGAGCTAGCATGCACAGCTGGTTTTCTTTTAAAATGGTTGTATCCCATGATGATATGGGTGAGTTTTTGTTCAGGAATGACATGTATAATTTCTGAAGAAATAACTTTGACTTGAAAAATACCAATCTTATCCTTTAATGGCCTCTTAACGTTTTTTGAACAGGTCCTCTTAAGGAGAATTTGATTTTTGTCCAGTTTGAGGTGGCGTATTAATTAGCACATACCAGTACAAATTTCACTGCACTCTGCACACGTGGTGTTAATGACCTTAGGTACTTAGAGTAATTGTGTTCTACAAGTAAGTAACGGTTCTTTAGTTTTACTAAAGTGTCACGCTAATCTGCCATATTATATTTGTTTTTATTTCAGGCCAGTGAAGCTCACAGCAGCTCCATTTTCCACAAGCAGGCTGAAGAGATTGTTAAATGCAGTCACCCAAGAGAAGCACGTAATGAACACAAGAAAGAGCTCGAGGACTTCCAAAATGCAAATGTAAAAATGAACCAGTCGCCAAATGACACTTTTGAGGGACTCCTCAGTGATGCAGACATTCTGAAGCTAAACCCTGAAACGAGTCTTCATGAGGACTCTAAGTTAGACCCTGAAGTTCTTCAAGAGACCCCTCTTTTGCAAAAATGCGAAAAACTCTGTAAGTTTGTTTGTGAAGTGAAAAGAAGCCAATCCCCCAATGACACCTTTGAGAGACTCCTGAGCGATGTAGAAATTCTGAAACTGAGCGCTGAAACAAGCTTTCATGATGACTCCCAGGATACCAAATTATCACCCTGTTCTCCCCGGGAGAGTCCCCTGTCCCAGTCACGCGAAAACCTCTGCAATGCTGAAGCCAGTGAAGACAAAATCCAAAATCTATTTTCACAGATCAGCACTCTTAGAGAAGAGGTTGTGTGCAAAAGTGAAATGTGTAGTGCAATGGAGGCAAAGGTACAAGAAATTTACAAGGAAAAATCTGCACTACAAGAAAAATTGGATAGTATACTGATTACCAACCATGAACTAATCGACCAAGTAAAAGAACTGGAAAAAGAGGCCAGTGATTTGAAATCACAGATGCAAATTTCAAAAGTGGAATTTTCAGATGTGGCAGTTGTATTAGAAAATTTGGAAAAATCCAAGGAGGAATGGCATGAAAAAAATCTCGAGCTTCAAAATGATCTAAAACGAAGCAGATCCGAGAAGGCCAATCTTGAAAAGCACATCTTATCTTTGGAAGCAGATATTGAGGAGTTTCAGAATAAGAATCATAAACTAGAAAAGGACATTGAATTTAATCAGAAGAATTTTGCTGCCATGGAGAAGCAGCTTAGCCTGGTTACCAGTGAGAGGAACCAGATTAGTGAAGAGGTATGTTCATGTCTAGAGGAAAAAGAGGATCTGGAGAGAACATCACAAGCTTTGAAGGAGAAGCTAAAGCTGCTTGAATCAGATCACACAAACTCTAAAGAGTTCATTAAGTTTCTAGAAGCGGAAATAACACAGCAGAAAAAAATGGTTCAGGTGGCCAATGGTGACTTGGATGCTGCAAGAACCGAACGTAGTAACCTTCTGCAGAATCTACATGACTGGGAAAATAAAATTGCTGTAATGACTTCTGAAAAAGACCAACTTTTGAAACAACTCGATGTAAGAGAAGAGGAGAAAAATGTGTTATCTAGTGAGTGTGAAGCTCTGGAGGGCAAGCTGAAAATGTTTGAAAGTGAAAATGTGAGATTGTCTCAATCACTGGAAAACTCTCTTATAGAAAAAGGTGAAATAGCGTCACGACTCGATTCAACTCGGGAGGAAGTTATTCAAATGCGACAAGGAATTGAGAAACTCAAAGCCAAAATAGAGTCTGATGAAAAAAAGAGAAAACACATGGAAGAGCAGATTAAAACACGGGAAAGAAAGACTGATTCTCTTTTAGATAAGATTGAGAAACTAGAAAGGGAACTGGAAGAGTCAGAAGGACATCTGGAATCGGTGGTGCTTCAGTCTGAGGAAAGAAAAGAGGAAGCTGAATGCTTGTTATCTGAGAAGGTGGCCTTATCTAAATCTATTGCGGCTTTACAGTCTGAAGTTAGTGCTCTTCAATCTGAGAAGCACAATTTGGAAAACAATGCAAGCCAAAACGAAGAAGCGTTCAAAGAAGAAGTTCAGACGTATCGACTTAAAGTGGAGTCTTTGCAGGAAAAAAATGAGATATTGGAGAGAGAATTAGAAATGAATCGAAAACAATTGCAAGATTCTGTCCTTGAGTCTGAAACGGCTAAAACTCACTGCAAGGAATTAAGCAGTGAAAAGGGAACTCTTTTAAAATCAGTGGAGCATCTGGAAATGGAAGTTTGTTCACTGAGGAATGAGAAAGATAGGGTGGAAAAAGAACTCCTTAGTGTGAACGAAAAAGTGAGTCAGACTGACCTGCTACTTTCAACAACCTCTGAAGCCTTAGAAAACCTTCAAAAGGAGAAGGCAGACATGTTAAAGAATCACACAAGTGTTGTGGAGGAGTTGTCTCAGCAGTTGAGTGAAATGAATCGTCAAGGCCAGGACTTCAAAAGTGAGTTGCAGTCTTGGAGACTGAAGAACGAGGAACTGACTACTCACTTGTCTCACTTGGAAACTGAAAAGAATGAGTTATCTCAGCAAATGCTTCAGTCTCAAGCTACCTATGAGCAGCTTCAGGGGGCCAATAAACACCTCACTCAAGATCTGGAGGCCCTTCAAATCAAATTAAACGAAAGCACTGAAGACAAAGAGAGACTACTGAAAAGTATTGCTGACTTGCAACTTCTCAAACACACCATGGATGGTGAACTCTCAAGCCTGGAAGAAGAAAAGAAAAATTGGAAAAAGAGTAAGAGCGACTTACAGAACAGAGTGACGGAAGGACAAGCCCTAATAGCCGAAAAGGAGGCCACAATTAGTGCATTGCAGAATTCCGTAAAACAGCTTGAAAAGGAATTGCAATTTGCAAAGTCATGCAGCTCTGAAGAGGCAAGAAAGGTTGGTTTGTTTTAAAGGGTTTATGGTTAAGCTTACAGATATTGTCCTCTACCATAAAGTAACCGTTGAACAGAAATGTATTGGGGTTTTAAATTGACTTTCACATTGCAGTGGACAAGCCCACCATCCGGGTTTACATCCTGCCTGGCCTGCAGTACCTCGCTAGGTGACCCCAAATTGGATTAACAGCTTTGAGAATGTTCTGTTGTGTCGTCCATTTTCATGTTGTCTTGGTTCTTTTTCAGATGAGTCACTCAACACAACTTGTCCATCGATTTTCAGTTATAGCCTTCATTTAAGTGATTTTCATGAGGCGTTTAGTTTTGTTATTTATTTTTTAGACTTTGTTGTTGTATCATTCATACACAAGTCAATAGTTGGTATGAGTTAACATTCCCCCCAGAACTTTGGTACAATATAAAGAAAAGAAAGGTGCATGTGGGAGTCTAAACATGGTGTAAAACAAATAAGGGGACTGAGCACAAACTACACAATGTGCGACTAGACGTGGCAAATGCAACAACACACGTTGGAACAAACTCTACCACGTGATGTTGAGCAGCTAGGGAACCTGAGGAGACGAGCTGTCGCCCGGTCTGGTAGAGCTGGTCTGGAGGTTTTGGTCTTTTTACTAGACTAGCAAAACGTCCATGAGTTGCATGGCAGAGGTCCTTTGTAATCTTAGAAGCCTTGCTGACGCTGCGTTTCTGAAGATGTCTTGAATGGAGGGGTAGAAAAGGTCCCAATGGTTTTTCTATTCTTTTTTTTTTGACTTTGTACCCTATCTGCTTTTAAGTCCTTGTGGTCAGAGACCTCGCAGTTACGTCAATAGTGTATGTCAATGCACAGCCTTTGTAACATTCTACTATCTCACTTTTAGATGAGTGACTTAAAGGAAAAGAACACAAACCTTCAGAATGAAATGAGTGCCATGCGCAATGCTTCTGAGGACATGAAGAAGGAATACGAACTTGAGCGAGAGGCACTAGCTACCCAGCTTCAAGAGTACCAGCAACAAACAGGATCCATCAAGGTTTGTGCTGCTAAAGATCTGATGACTTTGTAGCAATTTTTTTTTACTTGTTTTGTTGCTCTCTTGGTTTGGATGATTGAGTAAAATTGAAGTTCTGTGCACTTTGTGGTCCTATATGTAATTAGTAATCCACAGCTTCAGAATTACTGCATCGCACTACAACTCACAGTGGCTGATTTGGGATGTTTGGAGCAAAAATGTATTTTAAAATAAGCAAAAAATGTATGAAGTATTGTTGAGAAATGGGAGGGTCATTGTTATACGTTAAATATAAGATATAGATACAGCAGGAAATTAATAACAGTGAGAAGAAAATGACAAAACAGTTTAGCTATGGAGCTTTCTTCAAGTATGTTCAGTTAAGGCATGAGATGTGGGATGGTCCGCTTCGGCAAGGGAGACATTTGGACTCGACTCTTATATAATCACTGGTGTCTTTGAAGCACTTTGTAAAAGAACATTCAAATAAAAAGATCAATTAGAGGATGACCTGGAAAGTTGTAAAGTACAATAATAGCAGATATTGATCCAGCAGTCAAGCAGTGCCCTGGAAATCATAAGGCACAGACTATAAGAACCAAGCAGCTTGCTGGTGGAACAGTTTCTAATTGTGTTTGACCTGAGGCTTGGCCTGCACACAGATAAATGGACTTGACTACTGCACACTGAGGAACTTCCAAAGGACTGGTGGTGAGCAAATATTGTCACGTTATATAAAAGTGATGGTAAGGCTGATCCAAGTTACCCAGTCCAGTACGCTTAGCGTGTGTGTGTCTGTCTGTCATGGGTAAACTAATGGCAGCAGTTATTAAGGAAAAGACAGAGCAACACATGTCAAGAACAGACAGGTATTAGCAAACCGTTGGCATGGGTTCAGAGGTCCTGTTTCTCTAATATGCTGAAATTCTATGAGGAAACAATGAAAGCAGACAATCGGAGCGGATGATGATATTGATTTGGATTTTCTTTTTTAATGAGGTCCCATATGATACACTACTGATCAGATTTAAAGGAATACTCCGTTATTTGTTACAAAACCCATGTAATATTTAGTGATGGCCTAGTAAAACTTTTATTCTCGTGTTTTTGTGGAGAACTGAACTAACAATATGTCTGACAGAATGGCAGCCAAAGGTGACCAGCACCGAACAACAGTAAATATAACAACATCTATGAAGAAATCTCACATTACTCGTGTCACGTAATCCAAATGTCAGGTCATCCTGTGCTAGCAACATGCCACACGCTTGTATTTTTGTTTTGCTAAGAAGT
Organism: Erpetoichthys calabaricus; assembly: GCF_900747795.2. Taxonomy (NCBI): domain Eukaryota; kingdom Metazoa; phylum Chordata; class Cladistia; order Polypteriformes; family Polypteridae; genus Erpetoichthys; species Erpetoichthys calabaricus. The sequence goes on along the minus strand of NC_041408.2, from coordinate 1,322,456 downwards.
TGTTAAACAGGTGCCTCCAAAAAACGAAAGTAGTCCACAAACAGTAAGCCCCTTTACACAGGACCCCACTTTTAAATTGAAGGCAGGACTCTTGACCAGTGAATGAAGGGGGTAAGGGTGGCTTTTCAATTCAAGAGCGTGACCCCCATATGAAGGGGCTCCTTGTTAGTGAATCATACGATTGGATTACTCGACGTGTGGATTTTGTGACACAAGTAGCTTGTTTTTTTACATTGTTCACTAATGTCCTGCACTAGTCACCATTGACACCCATTCTTTCAGAATCGTCCGTTCTTCATGAAACCATGAGATTAATACATTTTTCACAGCCATCACTACATACTACATGGGATAAGTAACATAGACAAAAATCATTTTTAGAGGAATATTGATTAAATTTGTAGCTGGAAACATAATTGGCTTAAACACTGGGAACAAAGTATTATGGGAGAGGAACTTTATCAGAATTAAGTGATTTTAATAGTGGTGTCGATGCCGGGGCCACTGCTCCTTTTACTGTAAATGATCTTAAATGAGAATATAAACAACAGTCTGGTCAAGTTTGTAGTTTAATAAAGTGGAAATGAATGTTAGATTTGAATACACAGTGGGAGTATGAGAAGGACCTGGAGGTCCTAGTGGACTGCTCCCTGCCCACATCCAGACAAGTGTGCGGAAGCCATTAAGAAGGCTAATATGACGTTCAGCTGATCTTCTACTCTAACAGATTGATTGATTGAATTCTGTCTTTATTCTTTATAGCTGTCCTTGGAGACCAGTACATTAGAAAATCGTGAGCTGAATGTTAAACTTGCCTCTCTTCAGGGTGAACTTGAGACGAATAAACAAAAGCACGAACAGGTCGAAAAAGAGTATCGGCAAAAACTTGAAAAGCAAGCAAGTGAGGTGAGGAAACAGAAGCTGTATATGAATTGGTTCTGATGGTGCTCTTTGTTCAGATTGTGTGTTTTTTAAACCTTCTTATGTCTGTGAGTGTAGAGCTTTAAAGTGGCAGTACGAGGAGTACACTGATGATTTAAGTGTAACGCTGTGAGGTTTTTGATCTTCAGCTCTCTCTGGATCGGTTCGCAGCCGAGTGTGAAGCGGCTGGGATGAGAATCAGCACCTCCAAATCCGAGACCATGGTCCTCAGCCGGAAAAGGGTGGAGTGCCCTCTCAGGGTTGGTAGCGAGATCCTGCCCCAAGTGGAGGAGTTCAAGTATCTCGGGGTCTTGTTCACGAGTGAGGGAAGAATGGAGCGTGAGATCGACAGGCGGATCGTTGCGGCATCCGCAGTAATGCGGGCGCTGCATCGGTCTGTCGTGGTGAAAAAGGAGCTGAGCCGCAAGGCGAAGCTCTCAATTTACCAGTCGATCTATGTTCCTACCCTCACCTATGGTCATGAGCTATGGGTAGTGACCGAAAGAACGAGATCGCGAATACAAGCGGCTGAAATGAGTTTCCTCCGCAGGGTGTCTGGGCTTTCCCTTAAAGATAGGGTGAGAAGCTCAGTCATCCGGGAGGGGCTCAGAGTAGAGCTGCTGCTCCTCCGCATCGAGAGGAGTCAGATGAGGTGGCTCGGGCATCTGATCAGGATGCCTCCTGGACGCCTCCCTGGTGAGGTGTTCCGGGCACGTCTAACCGGGAGGAGGCCCCGGGGAAGACCCAGGACACGCTGGAGGGACTATGTCTCTCGACTGGCCTGGGAACGCCTTGGGATTCTCCCGGAAGAGCTAGAAGAAGTGGCCGGGGAGAGGGAAGTCTGGGCATCTCTGCTCAAGCTGCTGCCCCCGCGACCCGACCTCGGATAAGCGGGAGACAATGGATGGATGGATGGATGGCTGTGAGTTTTTAATAGCATCTGCCTGGTCCTTGACAAAAAGCCATAGAAAACGTGCAGATCAGAATGCTGTTATTCTGTTGTTCCATTTTCTTCAGATGTTCGCATTTCAGTGCTTCTCAATACTTCCACTTTATAAACGGCTTGTTTGTGTTTGCTTTTTGACCTTATCTTGAGGAGACACGAAGCAGATAGCTGCATGATGTTCTTCTCTCTTGATTTTAGTGGTTGTATTTCAAATCTGAGAATTCAAAGTGAGTGTTGTGATTTATTAGCACCTTTTTGTAATATCGACCAAGTCCACCAAACAGATGCCATCCGTGTTGCCCTACAAACTTCTCTTCTTCCATTTGTTTCTTAGTTTTTTTTTTTAAATCTTGAGAATCCTTACACGTGTGTTTCGTTCATCTTTTGTCGTACTCTACCAATTCATCCATGTTGTCTTCCATCTCACTTTTGATTGTTTCCCTCCTGTCTCCTTCACGAGGCTCCTGTTCACCAAGTCTTCCCCTACATTTCCTCCCCAAGCCAAAACCACTTCTGCCTGTGTCTACTTGCCCTCCAGCCTATTATGACAAACTCGATTTTACTGAGGGTTAGAAAATAACACTTTATGTTCCAAACTTGGGCCAGAAGATATCGACAACCTCCCTCTCCAGTGTACCTCTCTGCTCATCACAAGCACGTGTTCTGCTTTGCTCCTCTCTTGAAAATGTCTTCTCTCTTTATCATGTTTTCTTTTCTTGTAAAACTTCAGTGACTTAGCTTTATGAATGGTAGCTTTCCTGAGTGAGAGTGGCAGTCCGAACACATCTAAGAATTTGTATCTAAAGCAAACTACATTTGTTTACACCTGCTTGAACATGCGCCATGATTGGATGGTACTTGACTACACTTAAAAAAAAAAAACAAAAAAAAAAACAGGTGCAAACACATCGGGGGTGGAGCAATACAGACGACATTCAATCAGAAACACACAGCAATCGCATTTAACACAAATGGAAACGCCAATGCCAGTTAGTGGAAGAGACAGAAGAATCGTGTAGGGCAGCAATAGTGGTCAGGTATACCAACGAAGGGTGCCAGCCCAACAACAACAACATTTATTTATATAGCACATATCCATCCATTCATTTTCCAACCCACTGAATCCGAACACAGGGTCACGGGGGTCTGCTGGAGTCAATCCCAGCCAACACAGGGCACAAGGCAGAAACCAATCCCGGGCAGGGTGCCAACCCACCGCAGTATAGCACATTTTCATACAAAAAATGTAGCTCAAAGTGCTTTACATAATGAAAAAAAGAAAAAGAAAAGACAAAGTAAAATTAACATGACAACATTAATTAACTTTGAATAAGAGTAAGGTCCGATGGCCAGGGAGGACAGAAAAAAACAAAAAAAAAAACTCCAGACGGCTGGAGAAAAAAAGCCCATACACCTTTGTGACTTTAAAAAGTAAGCGGCAAGGGTGAGCTTGAGCTGCCATATTTTTTTAGTATCTTTGTGCTAAAACACTAAAGTTCCATATGATACCAACTTTTAACTTTCTTGTTGAGTCGTCATGAGCAGCCAGTTTTCATTCTATCTAAAGGTTAGTAGCTGTGGTGCACTGTGATGTGCTCTGACCCTGGAAACACATTTTATTGGCAGGTATAAGTGTCATCCGGTGAAATTATATTTGTATACAACCTATATATGAAGCGCACGTTACAGGGGTCTTTGAGCAAACTACCGCTCACTGCAGGCTGCATGTAACGTGTTTTGAAAATCGACGAAGGCAGCCACTGTAAAAAGGTCCAAGGGCCAGATTTGGCTTGCAGGCCTTGAGTTTGGCACCCCTGCTTTTTCTCCACACTGTAATAATGGATACCTGCTCATTGTGTTTTATTTACAGCTTTTGCTGCATTTCCCTACGTTACTGGCCTTGTCTTACATGTGCTAACTAGTTCCGTACAGGTCTTGTATGTATTTTCTCTTTTAACATTCAAAAATGGGGGAGCAGTTTCCAGAACACATCCTGATCCCATTTCTTCCTTACTTTCACTAAGTGTCCTGAAGTATTCTGTAAGTAGTAGGACTTTCCCATTTTCATATAAGGTCCACTGCTGACATTTAGGTCTACCTTTACTATGTTATGCCTTCTCCTTAGAGCACTCATTTTCAGCAGTGTTGGGAGTTGATTGGAGATGTGATGCACCACGTGTTGGAGCAGCATAGTCTCCGTGTCCGCTCTTCCCTAAGCTAATCATGAAGGCTCCTTTAGGCCTAGATCTCAAATTCTGCAGAAGGAATTTGAGCCTTCAAAGGCACAGTACAGTGAGTGAGTTTTTTGAATGAGAAAGCACTGAAATTCCTTAATTTTGATGACTTAATTTCACTATTTTTCTAAAAAAAGAAAAAAAAAAGAGTAAAATATCAGTGAATGTTTCATAGACATGATGGTTTATTTCCATTGGTTGATGTGATTTTGAATTACTCTGAAACATTCACTCATTTGCGTTTCATGTATTAATTTTATAGACTACTAATCTCAAGTCTAAGATTAATCAACTGAAGAAGAAGATGGAAGCTTCAGCACTTAAAGTACAACAGCTGCTGGCCTCATGCAAGCAGCTGGAATCAGAAAAGGAGGCCCAGAAGAAAGAAAACGCAGAGCTGCTCTTAAAACTGGAGTCCCGTCAGAATTCAGGTATGGATTTACCAAGTTATCTCGTACACGATTTGCTCTTTTCAATAAATATTTGGTAGCTCAGTAAGTTATGAAGTAGTCACAGTATTTCCTGTGTGGCTTTTTACAGATGTCAGTATTGTCTCTGATTGTCATTTGAGTGTTTTTATTGGTATTTTTGCTTTTTTCCTACGTGACATCGTCGTGTGTTATCATCCCACCTTATTTTGTATGCTGTTTGGTGAGACTTATGGAGGTAACGCACTCCACAGGAAGGACTGGACGTGTTCATCTCTAGCCTTCATTTCCTAACTCGCCTACGGAGACTGAGAGAGAAGATCTCTCGTTTCCTGGGCCAACCCATGATCTCCTCCCAATGGGCTGCACTTCCTTAAGACCCTGAAAACGGAACCTCTTTAAGCCAAAAAGACCAAACCACTCAACTGAAGCCCTGACTTTTACAATAGTGAAACTGTAGTGCACTTACACTGAATCAGTGATTTAACTCCAAACACTATACTAATATTACACCGTAAAACAAGACAAATGGCAAGATAAGGATTTGGGGAGTCTCTATATCTACCCAGTTTAATAAGGAAAAGAGAAAGAGCTGAGCCTTTACAGTTTAAGCAAAAGAAAATTAAGAGGTGACCTGATTGAGGTGTTTAGAATTATGAAGGGAATTAGTACAATGGATCAAGATGTTGACTTTAAAATGAGTAAAATGGAAGAAACTTGTGAAGGGTAAATGTTGCACAAACATTAGGAAGTTTTTTTTACACAAAGAATGACAGACGCTTTGAATAAGCAACCAAGTGATGTGACTTGATGTTTTTTTGGAAGAAATAAGTAAAGAGGACTGGCGAGTTTTGTTGGGCCGAATGGCTTGTTCTCATCCAGATTGTTCGAATGTTCTAATTCATTTAGATGGATCTAAGGTTAATAAAATGCACTGGCAGGGTTCATCAATTACCAGAGGTCGCTTCTGCTAAGGAGTAGTGTCTCGCATAGACGTGGGGTTGAGGCGGAAGCAGCGGGCTTTCGTCTTCGTAGAGGAAGTGACACCACTACTCTTCTAGCTGCTCCTGGTCAGGTCTACAGGCAAAAAAGGGTAAAGGAGTCAGCAGTTGTACCCCCTCTCAAGCAGTAAATACACACAGCAGTCTGAGCAGAGCCCTGAAAATACCCCCTAGTCGCACACGTCTGACAATCTATATATGTAAAAGCCAAATCCCACTGACTCACTCATCATGAAATCTCCTGAACCATGAGGACTTGGGACTTGAAATTTGGAATGTAGGTTACCCTTGGCCCATAGTTGCTCACTAAGAAATGGTTTTAAAAATTTTGTGGTCCAAGCGCGAAATTTCTTAGTTTTTTAGACCCGTTTGTATGTCTGTCTGCTTTTCACAAGAGAACTACTTAATGGATTTAGATGGGTTTTTTTTCTATAATTTGCTTGAACATTCCTGTTGATTTTGCGACTTCTCTCATTGCGCTAAGAATCATAGTTCGCTATCATAGTTCATAGTATATGTATGTGTGTGTGTGTGTGTATATATATATATATATATATATATATATATATATATATATATATATATATATATATATATATATATATATATATATATATATGTGTATGTGTGTGTGTGTGTGTGTATATATATATATATATATATATATATATATATATGTATTGTGGGGAACAGCCCGGACACAGACAGGCAGGCATCATTTTGTCATCCGACACACGTTTATTTACAAATCTATTTACAAGTTATAGTGCCACACAACCCACAGACTCCCCAAAGTCCAGGCTAAACCACAATGCCTCACTCTCTTCAGGCTGCCTCCTGTCTCTCCTCTAAGACCTTGTTCTCTTCCGCCCGACTCCAGCCATTCCATGAAGGGAGGCGGCCCCTTTTATATGCACCCGGATGTGCTCCAGGTGCTTCCCGGCAATCTCCCACCGGCACTCCCCAGTGTGGTGGAAGTGGCGGCTGCGGACCCGGAAGCACTCCGGGTGTCCCCACTCGTCTCTCCCCCCCCCCCCCCCCCCCCCCTGTGGCCCCCAAAGGAACCAGGGCCCTCCTCCGATCCTCCTGGGCGTCCTGGCTGGGTGCCACCCCCAGCCGCGTGCCACAGTATATATGTATGTACAGTATATGTATATGTGTATATAATATGTGTGTGTGTTATGGATATATGCGCAGCCCTTCAGTATATATATATATAATATACTGAATAAGTGTTCTGCATAATTTACTGTGATAAACACTCTTTATTCTAAACCCGTGTTCGAATAGAGATTGAGAGCACATGACAAACTGAATATATCTTTCAGGAACAAGTCGACTCCATTTCAGTTTCCTCCAATTCAGTGACATTCAAAGGCTTCTTCTACGGAGCTTCAGTCCTACAGAGAAGCAAATCTAAAAGATAGAAGCAGCCCAGCTGGGGTGCGATCTGATTCTTTGGCGAAGAAAGCGCCGATAAAGACTTTTATTACTCTGATATGCGAGATCTGCATGTGTAGATTTCTCTGCTACATTCTTCACTATATGCAGTATGCATACATAATATAATTTCCTTTTTTTTCCTCTTAAAGCTGACAGCACAAACACAGAATCCCTAAGATTAGAAATTGAAGATTTACAGCTCAAGCTTGAAGAAAAGACCAAAGAGGCTGATGAAAGCACCGAAAAGTACTGTAACCTCATGATTGATTTGTACAAACTGGAAGAAAGTAATGAAATTCTTGAGAAAAGAGTTGCTTTACTTAACAGTCAGATAGCTAATGCGAAACAAAATGAAGCTCAAAATGAAAACAAGTCTAAAGCAGATGTTAAAGAAGCCAATCAGCCTAAAAAGTCAAAGGAAAAGAGGTCACCTCAGCAGGAGCCATCTCGCCCATCAGTCAAGAGGCAGAGGGTGCCGGAATCTGAGGAGAGCGTTAAGCAGCCCGGCGTTGCTGACATTCAGGGAGCAGTGAAGAGGATTAAAGGTTCGGCTGACCAATCTGCAGCAACAGAAGATGCACAGTTCCACCTAGAAGGGCTTCCAGAACTGGTCAGGAAAGGTAACAGCAAAAGAATATTTTCTTTGGAATGGAAAATCTCTGGGGTCTTCATTATTCTTCCAAGCCAATAGTCGGCCTTTTTAATAGTTTAACAGTAATTAACCATAATGTCCCCCTTAAATAAAAATCTTATTGCATCAAACGGCAAGTTTCATAGGTGATATTTATTTTGCAATTTTAGGGTTTGCTGATATTCCAGTTGGAGAAATGAGCCCCTATGTTATAAGGAGAACAACCGTTCAGCGGTGCAGCCCTCGCCTTGCAGCCAAGAGATCACCAGCTGTGCCACCTGCAGAGACCGTCACACTTGAGAGTCCCATGCTCAGCACACATAAAGTGAGTAGCCTTTGTAGAAGTGATTTCAGGTCATGCTTGTCTAGCTCTGTTCTTGTGAGCTTTGCTGGGCTGAATGTGTTCAAAATGCTGTTATGTGGGCACAACCCCGAAATGCATGGCATTTATTATTTCACATAAGAAACATGTACTATTTAGAAATAGGCCGGACTTCTTTTAATATTTTACCATCGTTTGGTTTACCAAGTCAACTTTACATGTCATGGGTGTACTCTACCATGAAATTTATACTTGTATGTCTCCTCAGACAGGTGACAACAGTACAATGCAAGAAAAGTATAATTATCATGCAGAATTAAATAATCAGTGGAAACACGATGACGGGAAAGAGTTGGGCCACCACTCTGGTGACCCCGTAGAATTAGATACAAACATTAACAAAAAAAAAACACTCAATCAATGCAGAGTAGTCATTTCAGACTGGAGTCCAGAATAGAACCAAGTCCAAGATGGCCGAACTGCTGGTCATATGGGTTCCAAGCAGGAAGGGGTGAGTCCAGGAGGGCGGTCAACGGTGGTGGCGTCAGAGGGAGGACAAGAGAAGGCATTAGCAAACCGCGCCAACCCCTCGGTTCAGGGGGTACCTACTGTCACCAGAGCCAGGTAAACTTACGGTAAGTGTTAGTGAGAACAGAATTAAAATTAATTAGGCTAAGAAATGTGTATCTTAATTATGGGCATTATGGGTTAGCAGATTTAAAAAGAAACGGTCGAGTTGGTCCAGTTTAAAAGAAATCTTATAACACCCCAGAAGACAAAGTACTGCATAAGACAGCCGCTGATGAGGAAACGTCTGAAACACAAACCCGATCTTCTTTACAAGGAGTCTGCGCCGTCACTGCTGATTTATTAGAAGAGTTTTATTATTATTATTGAAGCTTATAACTAAAGTAGGCAACAGACCAAAGTATTATGTTGGACATCGGTTGCATTTAATCTTTTATTGTTGAATATTATTTTGTGCTGTAATAAATGAGATTGAATCCGTTACTGTTATTTTGGTCAAAGATTCTTTCATTCTTGTGGTCTCAAAGGTGAAGGTATGGGGGGTCTCAGCATAGGGGTTTCATTGAAGGGTTAGCAGGATGGCGGCCTATCACAGGTAAGGAACCTTAAGGGCCTGAGGGTCTCTGATGCCTTCAGATGTCTCACCTCTTAACCTGGGAAAGACAAGCGGATAACCTGAGTGTCCCCCCAGATTCTAGATATCTGGTGTAAGGCGATTGAAGAAAGAGGGAGCTTTCCAAACTGGTTTATTATTTTCCTGTTTTCTAGGTATTTAATTTGGGGTGCCATTCTGGTGCAGTGTTCACCACAGCCCCCTCGCATATGTGTAGTCCTGGGTTCAAATCCAGTGACCCGGTTGTTGTCTGTGTGTGCTTTGTTTGTTCTCCAGGTGCTCTGGTTTTCTCCCACCAGCCCAAAGAGGTGTGTGTGTGTGTGTGAGTGAGTGTGTCTCTTCTTAACTGGTCCTGTCTAAGCGTCGGTGTGCTGTTTCCTCTAACCCTACCCCTAACTTGATGCTGACTCCTAACCCGCAGTCACCCCAAATTATATATTTGGCAGGTTTGAGAATGTCTTTCTACATTCAGCTTTGTGATTTCAGGGTTTCCATAACTGAAGTATTGAATAATTTAGGAAACGTTTACACACTAATTGTATAATTCATATTACTCTGTTAATAATGACAACAACTGTGGCACTTGTTTCACTTTTATTTTTTACTTTCCTTGTCAGAAACATCCCGATCAGGTGGCACCTAAATCTGGAAAGCTGCTGACGGCCATAACTAACAGCCCCAAAGCACACACCTTTGAGAGCCCAAAAGGCGAGACGGATGCCCGGACAAAGCGACGATCCCTGAGCCTAAGGAAATCTCCAGAGCAGCGACAAAGGCTCCGTGACCTAGCGAGGTCCCCAAAAGAGGACGAGAACTGCCAAGTACAATAATTAGGGAGGGGTCTTTGTTACTGTTGTGAAAGTTCTTTGTGTCTCCCGTTATATTTGTTATGTATATCTGTTTCATACAATGCATATTTGACTTAAAACCCTTATTTTATTTTTGTACAGTTTTACAACTTACGTTTATTGTTAAATTTATGTCAATGTTTTTATTGTTTATATATGTGTAAGGCTTTGATTTTTGTTTTTTTTAAAATGCCTTACATTTTTGTTTCAAATGTCTAATATTGTTAACTATTGTTAAATGTTTAGTAAAATGTTCAGAATCTAATGACAAAGCCTTCTGTGTCATCCTAAGTATTATGCAGAATTGGTCTTACTCGGACTTCAGTGCAGCAGACATTTTGTCACCAGTGCCATCCCACTGCTGGACCCCCTGGACCAAAGTGGCAGGGGGCCAAATGTGACGGCTGGCAGTTTTCACTGGTAATGAAAGTCCCTGGGTGTCACATCTGATCTCCTAACTGGCTTGGCTTTGCTAACAGGTGACGCATAGTGTCCAGCAGAAGCCTAATGTCACGGATATGTCTCTGCCATCAGAGTTCCTAGAACTTGTGGTTCTCTTGACCTTTGAAAATGTTGATTAGTGTCACAGAGTGAAGTGCGCTGTGGAGCTGCTTCATGTACTGATAACTGGCAGTGGTGGTGGGTGAAAACTGCAGCTAACTGCCCCTACAAGAATAAGGGCACAATGCTGGGCAGCTCAGACCTCCGATGAGAACAGGGACCAGGAGAGGAAGTCTGGCCCGACTTGTATTTCCTTTTTTCAAGGTGTACTAATGCAGTAAACTCATGCTCATGCATAGTGGAAATTCATATATACCTGAGTGAAATGTCCTTCCGTTGCCCCTAAAATAACTGCAAACATGGTTTAATTTTTAATTATTAATTGTGTACACCGTGCATATTATACATCTGACGCATTCATTCATCAGACCACAGCTGCTGGAGGCGGACGGCACACACAAGTAGTTTAAACTGGTTCACCAGTACGACCCCAGCCAACTTGATTTGTTGTTCCTTTTTGTTTTCCTTTGGTTTATAAGTTTTGTTGGTGTTCAGTGGGGACCCCAATACAAGACAATGTGTGCATTGCCCATTCTGCAGGGCTATGCTGGCACACCAGGCCTGTTGAGGCAGCAGATTTAACAGACAAAACATGGCTGCACAGAACCCTCACATGCATTTCAAACGAAGCAGTTGGACTTCAGCTTGTAGCAGGCTCTGCCTGGACTTTATCTGATCTCAGAGGTGAAGTGGCCTCTCAGCAGACATCGTTAGCAAGAAGCCTGAAGAACAAGCTGCACATCGATACTAGACAGAAGAACTCGCCTGTGAGGAGGTACCAACTTCAGTCCAAACCGCTTCCTCCATCAGGAGATTCTCTGGGGAATTTGGAGGAAGCTCAGAGGTCAGTCCTCAGCTCCATCTCCAAAATGGCTGAACATCTCTTCTTCACTTCGTGAACCTGAAAGCCGAGATCCAGCCTGCCAAGCCCATCACTGAGCCAGTTCTGAGGACTGAAAAGCAGCCAGTGCTTCAAGAAGGGAACATCTGCATCTAGATTCTCGTGCCAGAAACCGTTCCACTTTTCCTTATGACGTTTTAGACAATACAACAAATGGCCTAACTGAGGAAAGCACTGCACGCCGCAGACAAAGAGAGTGCAGTCCAACGCACTTGAGCCCGGAGCAGCAACAACTCCACCCAACGTCAGAGAGCTGGCATCGTAAAACTATGTGTGTCCCGATAAATCAGATCCCCAGTAAACAGCGAGCCTTTCAGTGTTACGTGTTCATCTGTCACGTCTGTGTGTGTCAATGTGCAGTATATCTGCAGCACACTCAGTTATCCTATTTCTATAATCCTTGTCTTATTCTGTTTCTTAAAACCAGTGGGCTTCAGTTACCTTGATATAAGTCTTGTGGCCGAAGACCGCCTAATAAAACAGAGAAAGGTAAGCTAAATAAAGTAGGAGGCTTACTGAATTACTGAATTAATTACCTGCATTTCCGAAGGTAAAATGGTTGAAATCTCGCCTGATTCTCCTCACGGTTTCTTTTCACTCCACAACATACGCAATCTGCTAAAACTAACCGGATGTCTTCAACACCAAGCACATCATTTGGACACTTGCAGTCCGGGCTGGAAACAATGAGGGGAGAAGAATGCAGAAACGTGAGGAATTCCAAAGATCTCCCAGACATTTACTAGCAACTGGAATATTGCAGAACTGGCTTGTAGATGGCTTTGACATTGATGAGCGTTCTCACTGAAATCTGCTGTAACGCTAGAGGTGTGCCCAAGCCGTTCACGTTTGATAAACGTTGGAGTCTCCACTTGCACAGCCACCTTTCCTTGGCGTCTCAAGCAGCTGACATACACGCTGAGCCCAGTGGGACGTCAAGTCATTCACATTCAGGGTTTATTACAGTCGTCGAGGGGTGGGCCATGTCCCCCAGACTCGGGCACTTCTGTAATTGTAAGAGATTTTTGTGCACAAATTCATAAACTGTAATCACTAAACAAAGCAACTGAAGTAAACATACAAAGTTAGACAAACCAATCCAATGCGTTTATTAAGGACATTTTCATTCGTTCTAAATCTCCATTCAATGCCGTACACCGGTCAATTGATTTTAACACATTGGACTTTGGTGTTAAATGTTTTCTTCAATCTATAAACCTCTAGAAACGCCTCCTCTATGCTTTGCTCTAAAATCTAATCTTCCAGTGACCAGCTTCGGAAATGGATGAACGCGGATCATTGTGCTGTGACAAAATATCAAGGAAAAGTGCCATGAATGTTTGATGTGCCACTAAATCCATTTCCACGTTTCCACCTGAAAAGATTTCCCATCATTCGTGACAAACTTTCCATTAAATATTTACTTCCCCTAAATCGTGGGATTGGCTATTTCTGGTTTCTGATGTTAACGTTAAACGTGCAACGCCTTTGTGAACGTCGCCCTCAAGTTATCAACTTCCGCGTCCCTCGAATTTGTTTCCCTTAACTCAGAGATTTCGGCCTCCTGTCCTTTGTCGTCTCTTGTGTTTTTCAGGAATTGACTCCTTAAGGCTTCTGAGGCCGAGCCTGTCAGTGGAAGGCCTTCGCGACGTTCACCCGTGTAGCTTATGGAGAAGTCGAGGAGGTTGCTGCTGTAGGTGATGTCATGAGCGAGATGCTGCAGGATGGTCCTCATCCGCACCTGAAAGAAAGGTAGGAAAGAAAGCAAAACAGTTAGGCTGCAATTCTCAACATTCTCTACAAATGGGTTAACATTTTCCACAAACTCGGTGACTCTTTTCTCATTTGATTGTTCTCTCCTGTCATTCTGATATTTCTCTCGTGTATGTTGTGAGCGTATTGGAAATGTTTGATTTATTTATTTTTCTTCTCTCCTCTTTATACTGCAGTCATCCAAGGGAGCCTTGCAAAATTATTGAGACGCCTGGTCGAAAATGAGTGTGGATGGCAAAAGACGCTGAGTGCGGACGAGGTAGCCCGATAATTGTTTACGACTCCGGCAGCCACAGCCCTGGTGTTGTGTTCTCCATTGCCACTTTATTCTGTAGTTCCAGATTAAGATTTCAGTGTGCAGCACCCACTCGAGTATTAAAGAGGACCTCCCAAGTACCGCAGGGCTTTTCTCCAGGCCCGAGATGTGAACCTGCCACTCTGAGGGACCCCAACTCAATACGATGACATGTCACAGCCTGACTAATTCCGTATTTCTCTGAAGCTTTGCCACCGTCTTCCCACCAATAATCCTACGCTGTGCTCCTTGCGATGTTGCTCGTGTTCTACATGCCGTTTTTCTTGTCGCCGTTGGCTCCCCGGCCGTTGCCTCTCTGTCTCCTTTAATCATCTCTCGTCCTTTCTAATCACATCGGCTCAAGTGTCAGAACATCCTGTGCTTCGTTCATAATTGAACACTCTTCTCAGACTGCCAGCGCGGGAGCAGCGGCCTGCCATGCCAGCTCATTCTCTCTTCTCTCCCTCTAAATAAAACATGAAACAATGGAGGCACGAACTGAACGGGTCATTCGGAGTCCCCGCGTGCTGTTGACATTTTTAAGAGGCGCCTGTGGACATTGTAACGACGCATTGACAACGACAGCAGGCCGGGCTTTAGCAGTCTGTGATGCACCTCACTGGTTTTACATTTTCGTGAAACGATTTTCTGCTGCAACGCAAATTGGTGAGTTGGGCTGCCCGTGATGTCAGAGTGACCCTCCGCTATGAAGTCTACTTCATTTATTTAGTATAAAATCAGGGTACGAGTTCAAATGAAAGCAGGTGGGCTCATGGTGATCGGTACTATACCATCATGCCCCAGGCCAGGTAGACTTCATCCATTACCACAGGAGATCTCATTGATTTTTGGGAGGGCAGCGCCAACTCCCGCACATTTACAATGCACTTCGGTGAGGAAGACGACTCGGCTTGCTCAACGTGACTGCAGTGTTGTGGAGGTGGAAAGCAAAGGGAGAGGCACAGGGTGACGTTGCGTCTTTGTTTCGTGTTTCATGTTGTGGGATTAACAAAAAGGACCAATGGAGTCTTGCTGCAGACCTCCAGAGCTCCGCTCCGACGCATTTACCGTCGGCGGTGTACCGCGATACGCCCAGCTATGCTGTCGTTAAGGTTAGGGTCAGGAGACGGTTACCTGACACACATAATGACAAGAAAACCGTGTGACAGAAACGTGCAATGCAATTGGCTGGAATCGTGGAGCTGCAGAGGTCGGCCGCTAGACCCTTGTCAACAGGACAGAGATGGAGTTGGGGTACCTCCTCGGTGAGACCCTTTTTAATAGTAAAAAAACGGAAAGATTAAGAAAATCTAATCAGGCAAATGTAGCAATCTGTTGGCATTTGGTGAAGACTGTGCAGTAAGGAGGCCCACCTCTGTCAATGGAGGGTCCAAAAATGAACGGCCAAAGCTCGTCTCTGACTGTCAAGTATGGACCACCGCAGAAGGGGCGGAGTTTACCGAGAAGTTGAGGAAGTGACATCAGTCAGCAAGACTGGGAAAGAAAAGGGAGATGGAGCTGGCAGCCGTGCCCCCTCTTGGTGTGGAGTGGTGCTGCTTATCTTGGCGGAGCCCTGAAGGTGTCCCCAAAGCACACGTATCTGACACAATTTTGAACATTTTGCAGTTTTCTCCTGCTATCCTTTTTTAGTGTATGGCTTTTGTATTTTTGGAATTCTAACCCCATTCCCTTTCCACAAAGTCCTACGCTACCAGCTCTCGATGCCCGAATTGGAATTTGTGAAGAAATCCAAAGTGATGTCTGACGTGCTTACGTGACACAGACAGACCTGTGATACGCACATTCAGTTTATGTTTGCATGTATTGTACATTACGTGACTTCTAGGCATCAGGTAGCTCCTATTTAGCCGATCTTGTCGCCGGACCACATCAAGCTAAACCTCAGATTACACGACTGCCCTACGACTTTCCAGCTCGCTGTTTTCTCTGACAGCCGATCTCATGCTGCCTGACTGTACAAAGGGTTAACTGCTACCGCGAGTTCATCTGCCATCTTGGTCCTTGCTTTTCTTTTTCTTTCCATTCTGCTACATTATGTAAAACACGAGACATCAGACAGAGGAGCTTCACATCTGTTTGTGACGTCCACAGCACCTTGTGCTCCTTAGTCCTCGTCGCCGCTTGTGTCGTCCTTCCAGATGAGCACTCATTGGTTCTCAGCTCTCCTGCACACAGAGCAGCTGCCCCAAACCTGTCGTAACTGGTTGGAGTGAGTCGTTGGGGATGTCACGAGAGCACACAACCCCCCGCTCTGATTCGCTCACATGATGTCAATGACGGCTACGAGTGAAAATCCCAGGAAAAGTCGTGTCATGTAACAGAGCTGTGTTGTGCCAGTCGCGGGTACCCACCGAGGCTCTGCTGTCCCTGCCTTGTGGACCTCTCCCAGTGTCTACATGACTTTCCTCCATACAGGTGGCCTGCAACAGATTGGCACCCTGGCCAGGGTTGGCTCCTGCTTTGTGCCTGCGCTTGCCAGGATGGGCTTCTGTTCCCAGTAGTCCAGAACTCGACTCCTTAGCTCTGGAAAATGGGGCCAGTGTCATCTTTGTGTGTTGATCATCTTTTGTCCACTAGATGGCAGGACTTTCAAGTGCAAAGTGCTGAGTGAGCCTAGGAGTCTGCAGATTTTGGCCGACGCTCATCTTTGAGTACTTTTGTAATTTTAATGGCTGTTTAAATGTTTCATACCAACTGTCTGTGATAAGACAGAACTACAAACTATGGTGATTTTTTATTAAAATCAAATCGGCCTTCCTTTAACGCAATTTTTGTTCAGGGAGCATCAGACTGATTTCCACACGGCAACAGGCTGGTCAGACTGGGACACCAGGGGTCCTGTCAGATTTGAGTGACTTGGTGCTTCACATTGATGGTCTTCCTCTCTGCTTTGTCACTCTGCCCTGAGGACTTCCTTTATATGGGCAATGAACACCTAAGCTCGCTGCTGCCTCCGTGTGTGCCCCTCAGTGTGCCATTTGGCCTGATAAATGGAAACGATTGTGGCTGAGGTTTGCTGTAGAAGGGCACCATACATAATGCAGGGGTGGAAGCTCTGAAGACTGCAGCATAAGGCCGTTATAACTGGTCATCTCTGCACATGGGAGAGCTGGCACAGCGGCTACTTGGGGGTGCACAAGGCCCTCGGGGGTCACTTCCCTACATCCGTCCTTCATTAAAGCTCTCCAGCCGGACAAGGACGGAACCATCCATCCCGGCCATGATGCCAGCCACTCTGTGCCCACTTTTCTTCTGCCAGGCAGTAGGAGGCCCAGTCAGTTTCTGGTGGGTGGTTTAGAGCCCAGTCCTGGGAGGTGCCCGTGCCATCTCCTTATTCTGATGGCAGCAGGACCGTGACGTTAGGTGTTCATCACGGCTGCCAACAGGTGCTGGAACGGACATTCCGGGTGTCTTCTCCTTAAACGCCGTTTCTTCTTTCCATCTGCAGCCCTTCTGTTCTGTTTCTATAGCAACCGTTCTCCTGCATCGTCACGACTGAGGCCTCGTCAGCTGACAACGATGGATCCTCAGCAGCAGAAGACAACGTACTCAAGTCGTAATTAACCTTTAGGTGGGAGACGCACTTGAACTGCGGATTCCGCAAAGCGAGCACTTCAGGAATTCCTGGCAAAGTCTTCACTCTCGGGAAATGTGGCGTTGTGGCCGTTGCAATGCAGTCGTTCTACGGGCATCATCTCTCCATGCCAAACTGAGTCAGCAGCCTTGAGGTCTGTTATAGCGCCTTTTGCAGCTCTTTGAAAGTACGGAGCCATTGGAGCACCTGAAGTGACAGTCTTGACAAGGTGCAGCTGCCTGAAGGTGACACGGCTCGTTGTGGGTGGCACCCCAAGATATATTATATAGCGCCTTCTGTTATGGAGTTGCTCTATAAACTGGTGCACTTCACTGCCTGCCATGGCGTTCTAACTGGTCAGGTCAGCACTGATGTGGTCAGCACCAGGGGCTCGGCCGGCTTGGTCACTATGAGGTGGACAGCTCACTCAGTAAGCCTGAGGTGGAGACTGAACTGGCGGCCTTGTACCAGTCAGCCACACTGCACACCTTAAATGTCCGTCTGTTGAACGTCAAATGCCAGTCATAAACGACATGTGGCAGGAGTGGAGTCAGATGGAGCTCTGTTGGGCACAGGGCAGGGACAGAGCTTGGCAAGGACTCGGGACAGTCAACATGACCACACAAGGTGGGAATCGGGCGTCGTGCTGCAGAGCAAATCTAACCCGAATGTAGTGCCAGTCTCTGGGAGATGGTGATGCCAGTTTAGACTCGGCCACCTGCTGCGCTGTGTTTCTCATTGGATTTCAATCGACTGAACGGCTGACATGCGAGTCCAGACCATTCACACATTCGCTGGGCCCTGCCAGTCTGCCCCAGGCTAGTTACCATTAATCTTTAAATCAGTCGTGCCATGCATCCACAGCACAGGTGGGCTCAGCACAACCCCCCAATTCTCGTTCTTTTTATTTCATTTGCCATATAATCTCATTTTATACTGAAGCTGTTCAGTGCGATTACAAAAGCCGCCTTCCCCAGTGTGCCAGTCTCCGTACGTTGGCTTATCTTTTCTTTTATTCCCCTAACGACGGTCTAATTGTTATTCAGAATTTCCAGACTGGCGCCGACTTCACGTGACGGAGGTGCCAAGAGCTCTGCAGAGATTCACCATATGCTTTTGCAAAAAGAAAAGTCAGACGGGGAAAAATAGGAAAGAGAAAACCTCGGATAAGTGGCCAATTAAGCTATCAAAGGGTGGCAGCAACATTTACCGGGCACAACTCCGTGCGTCCTCCTCCACAACTTCTTTCAGAGACTTTCTGACACTTTGGCAGCAGCTGGCATCTGTAAAGTGAGCCCAATGTGCCCGTTCCTTCCATCCATCCAAAATCGAATCCACTAACTCAGTCATAGGGTCTCATGTCGCCAAAACCATGGGTGTGGTGCCAGTCCACTACAGGGCACACCTACGCACACCCACAGGCATTCATGGCAGGACTGCTAAATTAACAGAATGCAGGATGGGGCGGAGACTGGTGTGGGCGGGGTCAGATACCAGACCCTTCCCGCGTTTAATATTCCTCCCCTTGCTGCAGAACATAAGATGGGTGGAGTCTGATGTGGGTGGGGACTGGTGTGGGCGAGTCAGATGTCAGACCCCTCCCATGTTCATTAATCCTCCACTTCCTACAGAACATGTGATGGGGTGGGGTCAGATGGAGCAGGACTAATGTGGGAGGGGTTGAATGCCGTAACCCTGACCTTACTGCACATCATATGATGGATGGAGTCTAATATGGGAGGGGTTGGATGTCAAACTCCTCCTGTATCCGGTAAGACTCCCCTTGTTGAAGAACAAAGGATGGATGGGGTCTGATATGGGTGGGGATTCATGTCGGTGGGCTGAGATGTCAAAGCCTTCCCATGTTCTGTAATTCTCCCCTTGCTGAAGGTTATGGGATGGGTGGAGTCTGATACAGGCGGGGCTTCTTGTGGGCGGGTCAGATGTCAAACCCCAATATGTTCAGTAATCCTCCCATTGATAGGAAAAATGGGTGGCAACTTTTCTTAGATTATGTAAATGAAGTCTACGGCTGAAAGTCGAGTAATGTGACAGGACCTTTAGAAACCATCATGGCGTCCCCAGATATGGCCAAAACCTAGAGGCTACAGTGCCCCCTGAGAATCACCTTGACAGAAGGAGGCTGAGACCCCCTGGCTAATGCCACTTCCCAGTCACTGCCACCGTCACTGTCGCCCTCCATAACAGCAGAGACACGTGTCCCCTGGTGCTTTGTGTTCTGTTTGTCTCTGTGAACGACTTGGCGTGTTTAATGAGAAGGCTCACGTCCGCCTTGCGTTCAACATTACATAATGAGGCTCTCTGTGTCCCTGTTCCTGAGCACAGCTTGTTGATTCAAAAATAGCTTACTGCTTGTCTCTGATGCGTCGTGTTCATTAATAGCCGATTGCTGCTGAGATGAGGTGCCGTATTCAGTCCGGTCAGAGCTACGGCGTCGCTTCATTAAATTCCACATTTCTTTTTAAAAGCAGCTCATTTGCAGTTGACGGACATGCAGTGTGTGTACCTAACATGGCGTCCTCGATCAGACGAAGCGCCACATGCAGCCACCACCTTCTGGCAACTATTAAGTTAAAGTCCTGTGATAAAGAAATCAGAAGAAACGAGTGAGAGTTTCACCGAAAGCCAGGCGGCATGTGTAAGAAATTTGGGAAAGAAGGACCTGGGAGGGCCGGTGGGACCAGGAGACTCCCCTGTGCTCACGGAGTCTTGAAGCCTGAGGGATTGGGGGGCTGGTTAGTTGTGTGGCTCCTGAGCTAAACGCCAGACCTTGGTAATGCCAAGGAGGCCCCAGTAGGCCAAGAGAAAGACAAACTCATCATAAAAGTAAATGACGGAGACAAAGCCCTTCCAGCCAGGAGTCTTCGCTCGGGACCGCTAGTGGACGGCTGTGTCCCATGGCATCTCCGGAGATCTTGGGCTGAGCTACAGAGATGTGCGTATGTCAGGTTTGATGAATCAGACCTTTGGTTCCACGCAGAGCTTTATAAACGAGGCCTCAGCTTCCTAAACTTGTCATTTTGTGTCGTGACCAGGGTTTGTGACGAAAGAGACATGCGCTTATCCCAGCAGGCACAGGGCACGAGGCAGGAACTAACCCCAGACAGGATGCCAGTCCATTGCAGGGCAAACACACACCCCCACCCGGGCAAATTTAGCATCGCCAATTCACGTAACCTGCGGCCTTTGTGCAGCGGGAGACAACTGGAGGAAGCCCACACAGATCATGCAAACACCACACAGGGAGGGCCCAGCACACGGACCCCATTCTCCTTACCCACTGTGCCACCTAACCCTAATTGTCTTTAAGACTTAAATGAATTCTTTCCTTTAAAAAGATGAAAGTTAAAGCATCCCTGGAAGGACCTCTGTGTGTCCCGTCTCTGTAGATCTTGACAGGAAGACAATTTGCAGGACAATGGCATATGGGAAGACGACACTTAAATGACGGCCTGTAAATGGGAGAGCGGAGAAGACCTGTTTGGTGATTCTGAAGCAGCCAGCAGGTGATTTGTGTGCCGACCGTCGTGGCTTTTCAGACCCCTACCTTATTCAGGTCATATCTTCGCTCCATGTGCTTTTGGAAGACGCTGTCCATCACCCTTAAAGAGAGGAAATGAGACGTGAGTAGCAAATCAGCCAAAGGCTCACCTTAACATCTCAAAGCAGCAGCTTATGCTTCACTCTTGAGGTCTCGCTTGTTCAGATCCCCCACCCTTAATGGCTTAAAATAAAGCTGACACAGACAGGACGAGCCGTAACATCACACGAGATGGGTTACTGGCCAGGACTGGCATCTACAACCCTGCAGGGCCGACTCTGCCAACGGTGGGTTAAGAGGAAAGCAAAGGACCGGCAAAGGCCTGTCAGTCCGCGGGAGAACAAAAATGAACCTGAAGAGACGCTGGTCAAAAGAGTCAAAGTCGTTATGGCAGCCAAACGTTCATATCAGTCATGGGCAGCACACCATGCCACCCTCAAAGGTGGGTGAGGGCCATGGCAGCTGACCCCAGAGCTGAAACAACGACCTGTTGACACCTGAAGATGATGGCCCATGGAATGTCTGCAGCCATTGGGGAGCTGCATTTGGAGGGTCGGCCACACTCGCCCCTCTACATCTCGACATCTTTGGACCACTCAAAGAGACGATGGGTGGAAAGGAAAGACTTGCAGCTCAGATGAGGAGATGCCCGCGACTTAAAGACTTCTTCTCTAGAGGGATCCGCGCCCTCTGTAATTGAGTGCCATGTCGATTAAGTCGGACACTCGTACGGCTGCACGGCCCCTTTGACAGCGTAAGCTTGTCATTGGTCTCAGCCTCATATTTTGAGTTTATTTTTGGGGTTAGGCCCATTGGGGCGAGGCCTTTTCCTTTTGTGAAGTATTTGGAGGTCTCAGGCCCCTTCTGGTCTCGTTTCACATGGAACACTTACTTGTTCGAGTAACATCCTCTCAGTAGAATCTCATTGGTGACGTCTTCAAGGAAGTCCAGATACCGCAGTTCTTCTTCCCTACAAGACAGCAGAGGTGTTTGTACTTCATCTTTTTGCGACTCTTACAACTTTAAAACAACTTCTCCCTTTTGTCTTTCTATATAAAGCAGACTTCTGGGTAAAACAGAAAGAAATTACAGTTAAATATCGACAGTAAGATTAATTAGTGCAATGAGATGAGGTCAATAGATGGGAAAAAATGTAAAACATCGATTGGTTGTTAAAGCCTTTCAACGCACAAAAGGCTCATCAATAAAAATGTGGCACTCGTTAGACCAACAGAACAATTGGGATGACAGCACAGCGTTCAGGCCACGCTCGTCTGTCCTCGTCACTCGAGATTGGGGGGTGGTGGGGCGGTCCCTCAAGTCCTGCTGACCACCACACTACTTGGTCACATAGTATGCGTATTCGGAGGGTTCACTAGAGACAGGGATCCTTTGACATTGGGGATGTCACCTCCAGGAAGGGCAGTTTTCATGCCAGCGGCTGAACCTTCTCTTTGTCTCCCAGACCCTCAATGCCCTCTTTAGAGTCACAGGCTCAGCACAAATAAAGCCAGCTGCTGAAAAGTAAGAAGAGGCTCGCCCAATCTTCACTGGCCTCGGCCTCTCTGTCGGGACGGCCTGATGACAGAGTTTTAGTGTCACACTCGGCGTGAAGGAACCTGGCAGGCCTGATGACCGTCCGACTCCACAGCACGTTCGGCACTTAAGTGCTTTTACTCTGAATGCTAGGAGACGGAGTTAATGTCCTGGAAAGTCGTAGCAGGATACGGCACTTCATAGGAGCTGAGAGGAACTGAGCTGAACAAGACCGTGAACGATGGCCGGAGTCCAACAAAACCAACGGCTAAGGGGCTGGCAGCTTTTCTATTTATGAAAGTTCTAAGGAGCCTTCAGAGGGAAGACGAGTGAGCGCAGGCGACATTAGAAGAAATCGATGGCTTTTGGTGAAGAGCGGATTGGGGTATTTGTGTCTCGCTGGTCACACAAATCTCGTTAAAACTAGACAAACGCAGACTCACGTGCACTGCTGCTTCACAACTCCAGAGCCTCAGGTTCAAACGCCAGCCAGTCCTCTACGTCTCTGTGTCTGTCGACGATTTCCGGCCAGACCTCAAAGAGGTGGCAGTTTGGCTACCTGGTGACCCCCCTCAGCCATCCCTATTGGTTGGGGTCTCGACTCTGAATAACTGGGGTTGATAAAAGGTGGCTGTCCAGACATCAGAGGCCTTCTCCGGTCTGCTGCTCAGCTTCTGATTGACACCGAGTTGAAGAATGTCAGGCGTGGCTCTACTGGCTTACAAGGCTTGTGTCTCACTGGCGACTGGAAGGTGACACGTGTGTCATGTGCGCGTCTCGTTTGCGCCCTCTGCTTTCGTTTTAGCAGCATGTTGTGACTTCTTTGCCGCTCTTCATGCTTGTGAGTGTTCATTTTGACTTTTGGACATCACGGCGGTGACAGCCGTTCATGGAAGCTTACTCTCTCTTTTTTCTTCTTTTTGAAAAGCTTTTATTTTTTAAATTATTAATTATTAATGTTAAGATTACCTGTGGTCTGGCATTTGGATTTTTAAAATGAATATTTACTGCAGCCATTGAAAACCTGAGCATCGGCTCATCTCATCTACCATTCAGATTAACGGAGACCTGGAGATGTCACCGGGTGAGCGCAGACAATCTGAAGACCACCTTACATCTGCATCATCTGAGAATGTTATAGAGTCTGGGCAACATAAACCAGGGTACATTAAAGAGTGCCACTCTCAGAGGGTAGCACTGCGGGCACTGCCATCTTACACACAATCAGAGGAGCAGCGGGCTTAAAAGTAAGGTGGGAAGAATTTAGATCTGGCCTGCCGCCACATAATGAGGATTGTAACTTGGACATCATGTCACATCTCACGGTGAGCCACAGTGAGCTCTGGTACTGTGCCGTCTTGGGTACTGCGTAGAGTTGGATTGCACTTCGAATTTCAGTAACTATTTTAATGCTGGGTGGGTTTCATCTGATATGATCAGATGGAATGGAACAAAGAGAAGGGGGTCTGGACCCCTGTGTTAATGGGCAATGGTGCAGAAAAG
Organism: Erpetoichthys calabaricus; assembly: GCF_900747795.2. Lineage (NCBI taxonomy): Eukaryota > Metazoa > Chordata > Cladistia > Polypteriformes > Polypteridae > Erpetoichthys > Erpetoichthys calabaricus. The sequence goes on along the minus strand of NC_041408.2, from coordinate 1,298,815 downwards.
CAAGCACATTGCAATTAGAACTAAAATGTACAATCCAGACATCGAAATGCTGACTGAATTCATCCACGTTACTGTCTAGAGAGACGGGAGCCATCATCCTGATTTAATGTTCATTAACTCAGCGACAGAAATGACGCACTCTGAGGGTGACACTCCAATGATGAATCATTCTGACCTGGCAAGGCTGGTGACTTCAGCCAGGGACGCTTTGGAAGGAACAAACTTCTATCAGGACCAGCTGGACCTGCTCTAGATGTAAACCTGTGGCACAACGGGGCAGATCTGACAACATCGTAGTGCCACTCAGAGAGGGCAGCAGCTCGCTAATTATCAGAAGTGCTTGTGTCTGTTTGGGGGGCTGTGGTTTGTTCAAATATACAAATATATTTTTGAAACTTCTCTAAAGTATTAATTGACCCTTAGAGACCAATAAAATGTTTTCTATCTATCTATCTATCTATCTATCTATCTATCTATCTATCTATCTATCTATCTATCTATCTAATCCTGCCAACTACACTATCTATCTATCTATCTATCTATCTATCTATCTATCTATCTATCTATCTATCTATCTATCTATCTATCTATCTAATCCTACAACTACACTATCTATCTATCTATCTATCTATCTATCTATCTATCTATCTATCTATCTATCTATCTATCTATCTATCTAATCCTGCCAACTACACTATCTATCTATCTATCTATCTATCTATCTATCTATCTATCTATCTATCTATCTATCTATCTATCTATCTATCTATCTAATCCTACCAACTACACTATCTATCTATCTATCTATCTATCTATCTATCTATCTATCTATCTATCTATCTATCTATCTATCTATCTATCTATCTAATCCTACCAACTACACTATCTATCTATCTATCTATCTATCTATCTATCTATCTATCTATCTATCTATCTATCTATCTATCTATCTATCTATCTATCTATCTATCTATCTATCTATCTAATCCTACCAACTACACTATCTATCTATCTATCTATCTATCTATCTATCTATCTATCTATCTATCTATCTATCTATCTATCTATCTATCTATCTATCTATCTATCTATCTATCTATCTATCTAATCCTGCCAACTACACTATCTATCTATCTATCTATCTATCTATCTATCTATCTATCTATCTATCTATCTATCTATCTATCTATCTATCTATCTATCTATCTATCTATCTATCTATCTATCTATCTAATCCTGCCAACTACACTATCTATCTATCTATCTATCTATCTATCTATCTATCTATCTATCTATCTATCTATCTATCTATCTATCTATCTATCTATCTATCTATCTAATCCTACCAACTACACTATCTATCTATCTATCTATCTATCTATCTATCTATCTATCTATCTATCTATCTATCTATCTATCTATCTATCTATCTAATCCTGCCAACTACACTATCTATCTATCTATCTATCTATCTATCTATCTATCTATCTATCTATCTATCTATCTATCTATCTATCTATCTATCTATCTAATCCTGCCAACTACACTATCTATCTATCTATCTATCTATCTATCTATCTATCTATCTATCTATCTATCTATCTATCTATCTATCTATCTATCTATCTAATCCTACCAACTACACTATCTATCTATCTATCTATCTATCTATCTATCTATCTATCTATCTATCTATCTATCTATCTATCTATCTATCTATCTATCTATCTATCTATCTATCTAATCCTACCAACTACACTATCTATCTATCTATCTATCTATCTATCTATCTATCTATCTATCTATCTATCTATCTATCTATCTATCTAATCCTGCCAACTACACTATCTATCTATCTATCTATCTATCTATCTATCTATCTATCTATCTATCTATCTATCTATCTATCTATCTATCTATCTATCTATCTATCTATCTATCTAATCCTGCCAACTACACTATCTATCTATCTATCTATCTATCTATCTATCTATCTATCTATCTATCTATCTATCTATCTATCTATCTATCTATCTATCTATCTATCTATCTATCTAATCCTACCAACTACACTATCTATCTATCTATCTATCTATCTATCTATCTATCTATCTATCTATCTATCTATCTATCTATCTATCTATCTATCTATCTATCTATCTAATCCTACCAACTACACTATCTATCTATCTATCTATCTATCTATCTATCTATCTATCTATCTATCTATCTATCTATCTATCTATCTATCTATCTATCTATCTATCTATCTATCTAATCCTGCCAACTACACTATCTATCTATCTATCTATCTATCTATCTATCTATCTATCTATCTATCTATCTATCTATCTATCTATCTATCTATCTATCTATCTATCTATCTATCTATCTATCTATCTATCTATCTATCTAATCCTGCCAACTACACTATCTATCTATCTATCTATCTATCTATCTATCTATCTATCTATCTATCTATCTATCTATCTATCTATCTATCTAATCCTGCCAACTACACTATCTATCTATCTATCTATCTATCTATCTATCTATCTATCTATCTATCTATCTATCTATCTATCTATCTAATCCTACCAACTACACTATCTATCTATCTATCTATCTATCTATCTATCTATCTATCTATCTATCTATCTATCTATCTATCTATCTATCTATCTATCTAATCCTACCAACTACACTATCTATCTATCTATCTATCTATCTATCTATCTATCTATCTATCTATCTATCTATCTATCTATCTATCTATCTATCTATCTATCTATCTATCTATCTATCTATCTATATAATTCACTAAGCCGACAGAACAGGCAAGACAACCATGGGATACACACGATATAGCCACGCCCACCAACTCACAGAGACCTGCCCACCAACGCTAAGACAGTGGGATACGCCGACAACTCACAGAGCCACGCCCACCGACAACGCAGATCCACACCCACCAACTCTAAGACCATGGGACGAGAACGTCTGCCCGCCCACCCCTGTTACCAACGTGTAAAACCATCACAGCTTTTAACTCACAAACTGCAACAACTCACCAAACAAGGACACCCTATCTCTCGAGGCATTCACACTGCCGGAAGACAACCATAGGATACACAAAAAATAGCCATGTCAGTCAACTCACAAAGCCCAGCCCACCAACTCAAGCACGCGTCCACCCACGCTCTCAAGGCGTTCACAGTGCCTGCTCATGTGCCCGGACGCAACAACTCACCACACACAAATTTTGCTTAATTTGACTCCACACGGGAAACCTCACCCGGCCTGGACACGGAGAGGATTGACAGATTGATAGCTCTTTCTCGATTCTGTGCGTGGTGGTGCATGGCTGTTCTTAGTTGGTGGAGCGATTTGTCTAGTTAATTCCGAAAACAAATGAGACTCCCTACTGCTAAATAGTTACGTGATCGCCAAGCGGTAGGCGTCCAACTTCTTAGAGGGACAAGTGGCTTTCAGCCACGTGAGATTGAGCATTAACAGGTCTGTGATGCCCTTGGGATGTCCAGTACTGCACACACTCTACACTGAATGGATGAACGTGTGTCTCCCCGGCGCCGAGAGACGTGGGTAAGCCGTTGAACCCCATTCGTGATGGAGACCGGGGCTTGCAATTGTTCCCCACGAACGAGGAATTCCCAGTAAGTGCGGGTCATACGCTCCCACTGATTACGTCCCTGCCTTTTGTACACCACCCCCCCTCGCTACTACCATGGTCGGGTGACTTGGTGGATTATATATAGAAAAGCAGCCAGAACCGCAAAGAACAATGAAAAGTCAACGTGGCTCAGAGGTGCATGTAGACTGTAGCAGAGACGAAAGCGTTGGGGCGGCACATGAGCAGGCAGTGCGTACTGAACGATGATTGTATGTCAGTTCGTAGCGTGCATTGTTGCAATGTTACTTTTCTTGGTGGATTATTAAATTACGGATTTTGAAAATGTTCATTTTTTTCCCTCTGCTTAAAAATCATTAAAATAGCGGCGTATGCTGTGCCACGGGTTGGCTAGTCTATCTATATACCATAAATTCGTGTCCTACCTTAGAGTGTCAGATGGATCCTGAGATGCTGTGAAAAAGCGCAGCCCTCCTCTGTGGTCCTGTAAGGGAATCCAACAAGAGCCAGCATTACCTCACCTTAAAGTCACACTTTTTCTGCTCCTGTGTCTCTTTATTCACACAGTGAATTGATGTTTATGGCCACAGACTTTTTAATTATTCTCTCCATTTTTATTGTTTTTTGGTTCCTTCCATCAAGGACTCCATCAGCATGTTCTTCATGAGCTATCAAGGAACAGCACAAGTCAGTGAGCCCATGAAGTGCAGCACATGGGGGTGTCACACAGAATTCTGGGCCCTTATACTGTGGACCCCTTCCTCTTGACCTTTTCTTTTCAAGTTTTAAGGCCCCCACCTCCTCCACCCAGTGGGCCCTGGGTAACCCTTACCTTTTTTGCCCCCACTTTGATGCCCATGGCAGCACACATCAGATGTTTACCAAAAGTGGAATTAAAAGGAGTAAAGGGAGAGACCCTCACTGGGTTCAGATGCCAGTTTGCTCATTGACGGTGTGGGGCTTGCGAGTTCCCCCCAGATCCCAAGCACGTGTGCACTAAGTGACTTTAAACTAACCCAATGTGTGTGTCAGAGTAAAGGACAGGCCCACCAACCCAATGCCACCCGGATAGGCTCCAGCAGCACCCCAGTACACTTAAATGAATATTTACAGCCAGGCTTGGATCTCAGCAGGCTTTGAAAAGAAACAGCAACACTTAGCTTGTGCCCTCTGGGACCTCCAAATCTGAGTTGTCGCAGTGATTTGTATAGCAAGTAGCACCCCCTTAAAAGTAGACAAAGACACGGCGTAGACAACTCAGTCGCAGTTCACCCTTTGAAAGTTCTCAGAATTCAATGTGCTTCAAGAATGGAGGCTCTAAGGCAGAGTTGGGTGGGTGGCACAGATATCTGGGCAGTGCCCCCCAAGTAATCTCAATTAAAGGACAAACACCACCTTTGGTTTTTGGTTGTTTACAGCCATCTTTAATTTGTTTTTATTTCACACTGTTTCGATGTTGGACCGGCCTGATGGGCACCCTGACACCAGTCACACTTCGGAGGTGGGCCGTTTAAGGCTGGCACAGAGGGGCTGCACTGTGGGAAAATTACTCCATACAAAGAGACACCTTGGATGGTCAGCGGTGGTGACTGGACCAGACCCCCATCCCTGTGTCATTTAAAATCCAACAGCTTTACCAGTAGGGGGCACCCTCTCGGTCTGCCTTTGTATTTTCGGGTTGATGTTTGCATTTAGTGGCCTCTTACTTAATGAATATGGAATATGAAATAACAAGAGCAGATACATGAAGAGGATCTTTACAACATAAACGGTGAACAGTCGGGTTACTTTCAGTCCGATTTAAGTTCCGGTGTGAGTCACTGCCATCCTCCCGATTCTCTCTCGACGCGGGCGATTACCCTTCTTCAGCGAAGTCACTGGAGGGCATTTCGCTGGCTGTGATTTACATTTCTTTGATGACAGCTATGAGCTCGCGGACAAGCGTATGAATATCAATTTGAGCGCCTTAAAGAGCGAAGTGTGAAGCACATTAACGCGCCCAGCAGTGGCAGCCGAGTCAGCTGGGCCATTAATTTGGCACAAGGATCATTTCATTTGTGAAGCCTTTTGAAAAACAATTAGAATTAATAAGACGACTGGTGGGGTTTAAAGACAGACGCAGAGGGCCTATGGCCGCATTCACCCTGCAGTTGGCAGAGTCCACTGTGGGCTCACACCTGACTTGTTCTTTGGCTAACTTTACATTCGATCCAAACCTCATACGAGATTGCAGAGACGCCGGAGTCCTGAGCGTAATCCTCAAGTACTAAGTCACCAAAACAAATTCATCAGGCAGATGCCACCTTATGGACCACCAGGAATGCCAACAGGGCAGCGGCGGTTCAACTACTCTCGTTATGCCACCAAAGGTCATTACAGGGGAGGCAGATTAGGAGGACAGACGTAGTGAAGACAAAATGAACGTCAAAGCGGGGAATAATGAAAGAGCGAAAATGATATTCAAAAATCTTAGTCGAAGAGACGCCAGCAAGGGTCTGCGCCAAAGGGGTACTTGAATTGAGATAAAGATTTGTGTGAGAGGAACGTAAAGTTGGAGTATAGCCACAAACCCGGAGGAGGAAGAAGTGTGTCAAAAGGGGACGCAGTTAGCATAAGGGTCCCGACCTCCATGACTCCACCATTAATAACCATGCTGGCATCTCAACGATGAATAAAGAAAATGGCAGCAGTCGCAACACAATCAAAATGGCATCAGTAACGACCAGAATTTAATTTAAAAATGTAACGTACACAGTAGGGCAGGGGTGTCAAACTCCGGATCTGGTGGGCCACAGTGGCTGCAGGTTTTCATTCGAACCCTTTTCCTAATCAGTGCTAATGAATTATCCTTTTCCCTTCGTTTTAATAGCCCCCCGTTTTTAAGGACTCAGTCCTCTGAATTGATTCGTTTCTCATTAAATGACAGCCAAACAGAAATGAGACGTGAAACGAGCCGACGGATGAGCAGCTGAAACTCCAACCAATCTCTTAACGAGAAGTTGATTCCTGCTGTTAACGAAGCCCGTTATTGAATTCCATGGCCTGTTGCTGCTCTCCTTCTGCCAAAACTGGTGATGTTTCTGTTTTTTCGAAGCCCACCGTCAAGATGTTTTGGTGACCTGAGAGATCAGCCTTACTGAGACCCTCACCTATCTTGATTTTCAGACACAGGCGAGCCAGTCATGGTTGTTTGGCTGACAATTAAGGGGGGGTGTCTGAGTCACGTTAATTGAAACTACGAGAAAAGAAGTGAATTAGAAACCAAAACTGGTCACTCATGAAGAAGATGGAGAGAATGAAAACCTGCAGCCACTGCGGCCCTCCAGGACCGAAGTGCAACACCCGTGCAGTTGGTAAAAAGCAAATTCCATTTACCCAAACAAATAACGAGAAAAACAAAATCATGAAATAGTCGCTTCGTAACAACTTCATTTTGTTTTCAGGGCAGGACACGAGAATGGAGGAGACGTGGAAGGTTTGGCTCCAAAGCAGCGGTTTGTCAATTTCACAACGTCGAGGTGGACATTCGATTACTTGTCCCGAGTCTCTCTCCGAGAAATACGCACATAAGGTGCAGGAGTCTCACACAGAAAACGCAGGCCCCCCAACCACCCTGCTGGCTTTCATTAGCTTGTTGACTTGGCGCCGTCCTCCATCTTGATTTTCAATAGTCAGATACGACTCAACAGCGATGTAGAAGTAGCTGGGAAAGGCAGATCTGATTCGAGCGCCCCAGTTCACGTCACCTATTGGATTTAATAATCCTTTATTTATTTGTCACATACACAGTTATACAGGACAACACGCAGTGAAATGCATCTTTTAGTGGCACACATGAAGGTGGCTGAAACCCCGCTGGCATTCCATGTGTTTTTGTTGTTCACATGTCCCTCAAAGAGATCAGATACGTGTGAGTGAGTGCAAAAAAATCAGAATGTAACAGACGATAAGCGGCACTGCATTTACAGGCATGGAGCCCACAAACGAGGCTCTTAAACCCGAAAGTAGTGAGGCTGACCCATAATGAGGACCTGCGCCCTGATGTCAGTGCTGCCACAGACCAAGAGCTAAGCAGCTGGGTCTGCTTTCACTTCCACGTCCATTTTTCTCACAAAACGAGACACCGTGAGGCCTCACGTCACCCAGCTGTCATCCGCGTTTGAAAGCCGTAGACAATGGTGAGTGATGGCCCTCACTGTCCTAATTGAAAGTGTGGGGACAGAATCAATTAGCAAAACACCAAGTGACAAGTGACAGTCGGCTCAGTGCTGAGTGTTGATCATAACTGACGTGTATTTTCTGACCGATATTGAACTCCTCTCTCAGGCCTCGTCTTCCTCCTCTCCGTCCAGTCTGACGATATTCCCAGGCAGACGTTTAGCGTTAGCCAACCAAGACAAAGGGTAATGGAAGTTGTGCGTTGTCACATTCATTCTGATCAGTGAGGCTCTTCTTAATTTCCTGCTCCTGCAGTGAGACTCCCGCTAATTCGGCTTTCACGCTTTCATTTAGATTCTTTATCTTTCTTTTGAGGTCTTTATTACGTGACTCCACTGCCAGACGTGTTATGTCACAAACCCCGACGAGGTCTCTGTTATGATCACCACCATAATTATCTGGAACGTCACCCTCAAGTGACTTCTTTCTCTTTATTCAGTCCTCTGGCAGCCTTTGACTTTGTGGCTGTGGCGGGGAGGGAGACGCCACTATATGGCCAAAGGTTTGGGGACACCTGACTGTCACCAAAGGGCCGTTAATATGGAGCTGGCGCCCCCATAACAGCCTCCGAGGTTGTGGACAAGAGAGCTTTTGTGAGGTCAGGTCCTGAGGCTGGACGAGAAGAGTCATCTCACACTGCGGTCCATGTCCATGTCTTCATGGGCCACAGAGGCCCAGTCATGCTAGGACAGAACTATGGCCACAAAATCCAATGGTTCCTGTGCGTTGCCAGTTAATGGTGGGTGGTTTGACGTTCCTTCCACGTGTGGATGAGGGCCCCCGTGGAGCTGCTAACCAGTGTCATGTCAGTTGCTCAGCTATCTAGTTGTGAGGGTCTTGGGTGAGCTCTTGCCCCCCAGCCATCATGAGATGTTTCCTTAATAATAATCACTCGCTGCCTTGCCGTCAGAGCTGGTCAAGCCTTTCTCAATGAGTGGAAGTTCTAACCGACCAGCAGGCACTCAGCCGGCTCTGGCAGGAGAACTCGTTCGCTTTAACGTTTGTTCTTAGCACGTTCAACGCTCTCCTCCTGTGCCAATGCACTTCCCTCTTTACAGATTTGGACTTCTGCTCGTCCTTTGGAGGGAACGCTGATGTCTGCTCTGAGCGTCGTGTGTATGGCTGCTTTGGGAATGTGTGCCAGATGTTGACGTGTTGACTTCTTATTTCACCCGCCATATTCGTTTGCACTTTAGGCCAATTTACGCAGGAATTCTAAAAAGGTTTTAATGCTGTCTTGTGATAAATAAAATAGAAACCTGTTTTTGATATTGGGTGGCATCCTGACTTCTGTATTCCTCTAAAGCCAGCACTGGGACATCCGTCGACCTGAGGAAAGAAAAACGTAAAGTGAGGCACGGAGTTCATCCAGTTGCAGCGTCTGCCCCTTCTCCCAGGACCCCAAATGTCTTCTGAAGTCGTCATCAACTCCCACTCTGACACACCGCAGTATCATTTATTTTTATGTAGATTTATATATCCAAGGTCTAGTTTTCCTGTTTATTTACAAAGGGGACCCCAAAAATTGGCAGAATCGCTCAATAGCACAGGGGTGAGGTGCCGTCATCGACTCTGCCCCCCCAGGAGGTGCCAGTCTTGGTAATCAGTCTGCCCAGTGCTGTATTTCTGACGTTTATTCTGTAATCACGCGCGTGACTTTGTTGGTTTTATCGAGGAAAGCACATCGGATTTTATCGAACATCGAGACAACGGTGATCGTGTTTTATCGACATTAACGGCCTTGTTAATAAAGAGTTTCCCCCCTGAACTAACTGTTAAGCAGCAGCTTGATGCTGCAAGAAAGCCTCAGGAATAAAACGTCCAGAGCAGCGGCCCACCCAGAGCTGCCTTTCACACCGATGGCGGCAGACCCCAGTTTTTAACCAAAAGCGAAGTGGTTATGACTTGGCACCCCCTGCCAGATTTCACTCCCTGTGACTCTTGTTTTTTGTTCCTGAAATTAAATTTGGGAGTGAAAGGAAGACAACTTGCTAGCGTGGACACGGTGACAACAGCAGGGTGTGGGACATGGTGACAGAAATGGAGGAAGCATCTCAAGGGGTTTGTGGACGATGACTCAAAGAGAGCTGCTGCAAGCAGGATAATAACATTTTATTTTTTTAGCAATTCTGGTAATTTTTGGGTCCCACCTCGTATGTTTCATTCATTATTAATCGTCCAGTGGTCTTGATGCCTTAACGCATTGACCTCACCTGTTCGCAGGGGATGGTGAGCCCCTCTTGGGCGGCGTGTAGTACCGGTAACTCGATAAGAAAGGCTTGGCCGCTTTCTTCAGTGTCCTCGGCGTGAACGGCTTACTCCGCCGGGTGAACCACTTCGAGTGCTTATCGAGGACATCTCCGCAGTACGTTGCCTTCGTCGGAGTCGAATAGATTTTCTTTGAGAGCGTTTCATCTTTGTATTTCCCAAGGCTCTTCCACAGTCTTGAAGAACTTCTTGTGTAATTCGGAGACCTCGAGGCATCCTGGCCGAGCCCCCCTTGGACTGTTTTGGCTGAGCTGCTGGCCGCCTCTGGACCTGCCGGCGATGTGATGGACGTCCGGAGAGGTGAGACACGAGCTTTGTGAAGATTTCGCTGATTGGTGGTGCTGTTGACGTCATGCTGACCTTTATCTTCGGTGATGTCATCCTGAAAAAGAACGACAGCAATGAGTGAGTGAAGACGGAACTGTCCGACTCGTCTCGTTAATACCGAAGAGACGCGTAACATCGAAAGCGGGCACGAGGCACACCTGAGTAAATACTGTAAACGTGCCTGAATGGAGTCGTCCACCCGTTAAACAACACGGTGACCACCCAACCTGTGCAGCCCACCACAATTTTGTAAAGATGTCCTGTCTGAGATAACAGGGCCTTGTGAATCTGTGCCTGCCAATGCATTCATTCGTTTGTCCGTCTGTCCACTTTCTTAACTCGCTCTGTTCAGTCCGTGGTGGTCTAGTGGACCTCACGTCACGTCTTTGTGTCAGGGTCCCCGGGGTTATCTTTAGATGAGCCGTCTGTTACCTTACTGTATTATGATGCCATTTTGATTTGTGATGGCCACTGTTGCTCACAGTTGTCACGGCGGTTGACTTGATGTCCTATTTAAGATGGCCGTGCCCAGCTCTCACAATCCAAGCTTTGAGATGATACCACCTGCTGTTTAGGGAAGCCTCCTCGTTAGTGCAGCTTGGGACTTTCTGTTACGTCCATCTTGCTGGTGTCATTTTTGATTTAGGCGTTTGGCTTGTTTGCCCCCTCAGTTTTCACTCCTATTCGTCTTAAGACTTTGTTTTCTGGTGCTTTCCTTACATGTGGGATTGTCGAACTCCAACACCTTAAGTGTGTGTCATGATACATGGCATGGAGTTGGCGAATGTGTCACACGTAACGCCCGCTGCTTCAGATGTCAGATTACACGACTTGTGGGCCTTATGACTAAGCGTCTGTCAGTTTTTAAATGCTGGTTAAGCCCTCTGACCGAAGGCCTGGCTGGGCTGACATCCCACCGGGGGCTGCTGGTTCTTTCTTACTGGGCTGAGAGGCCTGGGCAGACTGGCATCCCGGGCAGGGCGGTTCCTGCTCCCTTTCTAATATAGCAGAAGCAGAGAAGGAGACACAAACGTGAGGAGATCTCATAACCCTCACTGGGGTTCTAATGCTTCATTTGTGTCTTTGACGTACATTTCTATTTAGATGTGTTACTATTTCTTTAATTTATGCTTTGCAGTCTTCTTCATGTTTATTGTTATCTGTATCTAAGCCTGTGTTATGTTCCATGTGGTTTGTGGGTGGTTCCCCAGGAGGCAGGGCCACCTGCCAATCACTGCCAAGAACTGCCCCCTAAATCTGGAGGGTCTCCCACAGTCCCAGGTGGTTCATTGTGAATGCGCTCGGAGTTGGTGAGTTTATTTGTCTTTATTGTTACATTCAGAAATTACATTTCCGAAATTTTTGACCTCTGGCCCTGTTTTTTGGCTTTACTTTGCATTCAGTGGTGGGACTTTGTTTGCTTTGGATGTTCTTGATGGCAACTGCTTTAGACTTTTGTGCTCTTTGAAGCTTTTCAGCGTGACAGAGCATAAACTTTCTATTGTATAAAGATCTTGTATTTACCCTTATATTAGGGCAGGGTTTTGGTAGGACATTCCCCCGGCATTTTTGGAAGTAGTTTTGGGACTTTGGGACTCTTAGTTCATGATGTGTTCCCTCACATGGGTGGGTGGCATCTCCCGTTTGGAGCAGGGCTGCAGTTGTGGTCATTCCTTGTCCATCCTTTACAAGAAATGTAACCTTTTTAAAGTTTGAAAGCCCTCCAAGTACTACAGGGGGTTTTGGAGGGCATTGTGGTCCCCTATTGCCTAAGCTGCAGATGACATTTCGGCCACCACTGCCACATATCGTGTCCCTGAGGGAGTCCCCCAAATGCTCCTATTGTAGAAATTCTGAAGCCGGCGTCATTTGTAAGTCGTTTTGGAGACTCCCTTGAGCGACGTTAATGAGACGGAGCTAATTTAGTGCAGTAGAATCCAAACATTTATCAATGTGCCAGAGCTCCTTCTTGCCCTTTTATTAGACAAACAATCGCATTCTTTCCCTGAAGCGGATTCCCACAGAAAAGAAAACAAAAGGAAATATCACAAGTCGGCTCGGCACTCCTTTTTGACACCAGATAAATTAGTGTTAAACAAAGCTGCTGAGCGGTGATTAATCCTCAGGAAGCAAAGCGCATGCAACCAAGCGATTGTCACTCCTTCTGAGGCTGGGAAGGGTAATACTGGAATAAAATAATGAGAACATAATATTAGAATGAGGAGTCGAAATAGTGACAATTATTAGGGTTAGGGTTAGGGTCTGGATAAGACCAGTCAGGGAACAAAGAACTTTAGAAACTTTACCTATAAGGCTTTAAAAAGATCACAGCACAAAGAAACAACAAACGGACTACTAACATGAAGACCCTCCTCACGACAGACTCTCGTTAAGGGCACCCCCTACTGACAGTCTGACTCAGGACAGCTCACATCTCTCTGAGGTGGTGGTTTGCTCTTCTCCACACCGCAAATCCACACTCCAGGTTTCAGGCGGAGAACTGCACAGAAATGGCAGCCAGACTAGGATTTGAACCCCAGGAACAAGGCAGCAATGCCAACCACTACGCCAACCACCAGGACTTGTAGTCTTTGATTGTAAACCTAGTGGAATAAAGTAGGACTCACTAACCAGAAATCAGAAATGTTAAACTAGTGAGTGGTCAACAGAACCAGCAAAAGTCTGGTTCACAAAATTAAAAGGAGCACAAATCATAAGACCAGCAGGTAAGGAGTTAACTGAAGCAGGTAAAAGTCAGGCTGGGGGGGCAGACTGGGGTCCGAAAACGAGAGAAACACACATTGAAACTCCAAAAAGTAGGCCTGGTCCTAAACTGTCAAAGCAGGCGAGGCCTGCATCCTCCTCCGCACCAACGTAAGGCCTGACGGTCACAGGGAACGCCAAGTCAGACATGATCTCTGCTGCTAGCCGAGAGGGGCTTGTTCAGTGTCATCATATAATGACATGATTAATTATTAGGCTTCTGGGGACAAATGACGCTCTCTATCTATCTATCTATCTATCTATCTATCTATCTATCTATCTATCTATCTATCTATCTATCTATCTATCTATCTATCTATCTATCTATCTATCTATCTATCTATCTATCTATCTATCTATCTATCTATCTATTGTGGAATATGACCTGGACACAGACAGGCAGACACGTTAGATTAACCCCACACACGCTTATTTAGGGTCTCCATTACAATAAGTCACTCTCACAAACCCCAATACCCCACAGTCCTTGGTCACCACAATGCCTTCTCTTTCAGTCTTCAGACTGCCTCGTCCAACTACGCTCCCGACTCAAGTCATCCTCTGAAGGGAGGCGGCCCCTTTAAATAAGCACCCAGATGTGCTCCAGGTGCGTCCCCAGCAATCTCCCACCGACACGCCCCAGTGTGGCGGAAGTGCCGGCTGTATCCCAGAAGCACTCCGGGTGTCCCTGTTCCTCTTCCTCTTCCTGGTGTGGCGGAAGTGTTGGGGTCCAGGGTTCTCCAGGTACTGGGGTGCCCCCTGGCGGTGACCATGGGCCCCTACAGGGTCGAGCTTCCCAGCTCTGTACCCATGGCCCCCAGGGCGGTCACCCCCTCGAGGTCTGGAGGAGGCACAAGCCCTCCTCCGGTCTTCTCGGGCATCCAGGCTTGGGTACCACCCCCATCTGGGTACCACACTATCTATCTATCTATCTATCTATCTATCTATCTATCTATCTATCTATCTATCTATCTATCTATCTATCTATCTATCTATCTATCTATCTATCTATCTATCTATCTATCTATCTATCTATCTATCTATCTATCTATCTATCTATCTATCTATCTATACAAAATGTTGCCTCCTAATTCAAAAATGAACAAATCCAGAAATCTGAATGCCAATATCGATTCCAAAAAACAAGGGCAGACAGTTTAAAAACCAAATAATTTAAGTCTATAAATGTACAAATCTTTTCAAGACAGAATCCAAAAAGCGGGGATCTGAAGAGCACAGGAGGATATGCAACATCTCAGCACAGGCTTAAAGCGTATGTGGCCTTTAAACAAGCTGAATGCAATGTTGGGGGGCCTGCCTCCTTTGGCTCATTTTAAAATAACAGATTTACCAAGTAAACTGCTTAATAAATATGCAATAATTCTAAATAATTGAATAATTCAAACACAATATAAACAAAACATCAAATTACAGAACTTAATACAAACATAAGCATAGAAAAATAAGAAAAAACAAAATAAAGAGACCAAGAGAGTGGAGATCAGGGTCGGAGTCCTGGCTGAGACACAACAACAGGGTTTTCAGGATTCTCAAGAAGGTGAGGTGCTCAATAATCCTGAAGGACTTTGGACAGAGGGACTGGATCTAGAAGAGGCCATTTAGTGGGCAGACCCATGGAGTCTGTGGAATCAGATCTATAAACTGGCCTTGGATGAACTGGGGGCTGTCGTTTGGGATAAGCACTAAAGGACTGAACTGGAAAGTGGAATATAACAATGTATGTCTTGGTGTGATGTCTTATTTCTTATTCTCCTGCTGTTCCTTGTTTTTCACACAAAAAACACACAAGTAACATAAGGTTATAAACCACAAGGAATTCACTTTTGTTGTTAATTTTTCAGTTCCTGCTATTTTTAAACAATGCCAAAAATGAATTGCATTCCCCTCTTGCCAAGACACAATGGCCGGTTATCAATGGGCTTGTCCTGGAAGTCACATCACCTGAGGTCGTCATTGTGACCTTTTCTAACCTGGCTCTGTGCTGGGACACTTTGTCCAAGATTGTGGATTCACCCAAACCTTACAGCGATCAGCTCTTTGCAGATTATTGCTCTGACGAGGGTTTAGGTTTAGTGTTTTGGCTCTGGTTGCTTTTTTTGCTGATTGTGCGGTTACAGCGTTTTGCTTGCTTTTTTGATCTCTTATTCCAGTTTTGCTGTTACATTCTCCGTGCAGTCTGCACAGATGTGAAAGTAAACAGAGGGGTCAATAAATTAAGAAAGAAAGAGAACTGGACTCTCATCCAGATGAAAATGAGAAAGCGTTCTGACCAGAGTGGCGTCAGTAAAATGACTTGGTATGTGTGTGGCGGAGGGAAGAGCAGACCGCTGCTCACATCTCACAAGACCTTTCTCAGAAATCACCGGTGGGTTTCAAAAAATGCATTTTTTTAAACAATATATATATATATATATATATATTTTTTTTTATGCAAAAATAATTTGTAAGTTGGAGTGGCTGTGTGCTGCCAGGAGGATGTGATCAGTTACTAAGCAACAGCATCATCATACAAGGCACTTGGAGTCGGACCGAGTCGAGTCGAGAGATGCTCTGTTCTTATGGCTGATGGATCTTCATTAGCAATCGTTTAATAAAAACACAATGTGCTCCAAGATGAGCAGAAACAAACAAGCCGTCTTTGTGACCTCTTTGTCATCCTTGCTGTACAGAAGGAAACGATATGAAGGGGTGAAGATCACTTAGCTCCAGAGATTAAGCCCAGGTGGCCTAACAGCTTCTCTAGGAGGTCTTTATGCTGCAGATGTCCACCGTGTGCCTGACAGAACCGCGTATGGCGTAGAAGAAGCCCCATAAAGTGGCCGTTCGGAAGACGCTCCTGAGCACCTTACACTGGTAGCTCAAGGGGCCTCACTGTGACTCTGAGTCCACCTCAAGATGCCGGTCTACAAACGACACCACAGATTAATAAGACAGAAGCACCAGGACTTCAGGACCCCAAAGCTGTGCACCGATCTGCCTGCTGGTGTAACAAATGTAAAAGGAGACCACCGTAATAAAACCAAAAAAACAAAAATCATAAACAGAATCTTTTATAATCAATCTCAGAGTGGAGTACTGACAAAAAAATCATTCTATTATCATTTCTTAAACTTAACAAAATTATAAAGAACCCCCAGAAACATTGAAGAGAAACAGATGCTTGCTGAGATCTGCGTCGTAACACCCAGAGGAGTCGCTCATTGATGCTGCAGAAAGATTTCGCTTTCCTCTCCTCCTTTGCCAAGTGTACGATAACAGATCAGTAACGTTACGTTGTGGCGGACAGCTGGGACACCCATAGAGGAGAAAGATGGGGAAAAGCAGCTACTGAGGGGCACTACTATCCCCCCGGATGACAGATGGAGATGTCCCTGCAGCATAGCGGTACCCCATATTCCCGCAGGGCACCATGGGATTTGGAGTTTGGCTTCACAACCCTGTTGGGTACCGTGGGTGCCACCAGGAGATGCTGCAGGGAGACCCGAGAATCTTTATTTTCCATATAACCTGGAGGTGCTGACAAGTCACATGGGACGGAAGAACAGAAGCACTTCCGGGTCAAGGACTACAATAAGGACTGGTGGAGACCCAGCAAGCGAGCTGGAGGTGGGAGGTAGTGGACAGAGCTTGCTGGGAGGTGTGGAGGAGAGATTAGTGTGTATTATTATTATTATCCGTCCATCCATTATCCAACCCACTATATCCTAACTGCAGGGTCACGGGGGTCTGCTGGAGCCAATCCCAGCCAACAAAGAGCACAAGGCAGGAAACACACCCCGGGCAGGGTGCCAGCCCAGCGCAGGGCACACACACCCCCGCACACCAAGCACACACTAGGGACAATTTAAGATCACCAATGCACCTAACCTGCATGTCTTTGGACTGTGGGAGGAAACCAGAGCACCCGGACGCAGACACGGGGAGAACATGCAAACTGCACCCGGGTCTCCTAACTGCGTGGCAGCAGCGCTACCCACTGCACCACCGCGCCGCTCTATTATTATTATTAGTAGTATTATTAATATTATTGTGTTGCCAGTTTATGGTGGCAAAGGTGCTTCAGGGCACTCTTACAAGATTGAACAACTTCTTGGCGATTTTTCCCTGCGTTCAGTGTGTCTGTCTGTTGGGTTGAAAGAGGCGACAGCGCCCTCTAGTGTCTTACACGGTGCATTCTAAACATTCTGGAAAGTTTGTGCTTTACCTGTGAACTTCACTGCAAAAAATGCCTACCCTAAAACTAGACACAAAAACTTAGCAGATAATTCTGCCAATGGGGTGAGCAAAATTTACTTGACGAGATTTCTTATAGTTAGCTAAATAATCAAAAATACCATTTTTTTGATAGTCAATAATTCTTACAATAAGGAAAACAAGATGTAGTGTCAGGACATGAATACTTTTCACTTGATGAGATTTCATTTCTTGCCGAGTTGCCAGAGTCGCCTGTGGTTTTCTTTCTGTTTTATTGTGTTTTTCATATCTTTATGTCATTTCTGTGAGGTTATTTGTGTCTTTAAATGTTTTGCCGTTCCTTGTGTTTTGTAGGTTGAGCCTTCCCCCAGGAGGCGGGATCTCGCTGACATCACTGCTTCTGGCCCCTCCCACTACCCTTATGTGGCAGTCACAGAGACGGGGAGTCAGCAGTGGAGTTCATTGTGAATTTTTTGATTCGCGTTTGGGTTGGGATTGGGGTCTTCATTGTCACACTCGTGACTCATTTCGGCAGACCCAATAATCTGATGGTGTGTTTTGCCTGCTTGTCAAGTGTGTTAACCCCTTGTGTTCTCCAAACTGACACCATTTTCCTAATTGTGAGTTATGTATGTCAGACGAGTCGACCCAAGCAGCCCCCTTTTCTGGAAGTTTTGTATCTTGTGTCGCACCCTTCTGGGGTCACATGATCACTCATGAGCACTCGGGACCCTGTCAGTAAAGGTGAGCCTGAACGCCTGAATATGAAGGTAAGCACGAAGAGGACTTGGACCGAGGAGTCAAACGTAACTGATACTCACTGTGGATGTCCCGCCGAGGGCAGAGAGCGGCCGTCTGGTCCGCAGGATATGCTGGTATTGCCTCAGTGCTTTGAACAGTTTTTCTCTCTTTTTCTGGTCTTTATCTGTAAAAACAAAACATTTCATTTGGCCAAGCAGTGACACGTCCACCAATTACTGTCTGACTATCTCTTCCAAGGTGAGTGTCGACAAAGGGGAAGGTGACCGAAACCAAACTGTCAACAGAAGTCATCTAGAGGGGACGGTTTGCTTTAATCCACCAGCTGGCAGCAAACACTGAAAACTACACTGAGGCTCATATGCTTGAGGCACTCGTTTGAGCAAAAGGAGATCGGGAGACAAGACAAAGACGAGAGGGAGATCAGAAATCCTAAAAGCCAAAAAGACCTTCAACCTTGAGATCAAAGTGACTGGAAGCACAAAGACGCTTGGCAGTCCTGATCAAGAAAGGCCATCGGGGTGACCTCATAGCCTGGCACCCTAATGACATCACACAGCATGGTGACGAGAAAACAAACGAGGGCACCAGAAACTGCACAAGTGAACTTTAAACACCTTCAGTGCGAGTCAAAATGAAGGAGACACGCAGAAAACACTCTTAACTTTCCAGAACATTCCAGCGATTGTGAGACCACACCATTTACAGCTCGTCAGTCTCGACTCGTCCAGCACAAGTCAAAGGCCAAATCGAGATACTGTGGAGGGATTTGAAGTGGACTGTGCATGCGAGACACCCCCTGAGACATCACACAAAACACACACAGGAGGAGCAGGAGAAACGTCCCCCCGGTTGATGCCAAAGACTACTAGAAGGTGCCTACTTATTACTGGGGCAATGCCAGCCTGTTAGAGCTGAGATTTGCTTTATCCACAGACAGAAATGGCTGATCTGTGCATTTTTCAATGAAAAGTCCAATTTTAATTGTTTCATTGTCAATGACATCACCTTTATCTACAGATACGGTTCACGAGAAGATCAAGGTTTGATCACTGGGGGTACTTCGTTTTTCAGGTGACTGTATCGAGTAATGGAGGCTCGTGCAGTCCGCGTTTGCTCCTTTCTCTCAGTCGGCCCATCCTGGGCTCAGTGTGGCCATCTCACGACCTTCTACCAGATACCCTGCCAGATTGCTCCTCCATATTTGTTCCTGGCTATAATGTTAAGCAAGGTCAAGCGTCAATAGTCCTCATGGTCAGCCTGCTATCTTTCCCTTCAGCTTGATATCTTGCCGTTGCTCCCTTCCACACCTCCAGCTTGTTATGGGTGGTGCGGCCGACTCCGTCCTCGTCAGGTCCATCAGGTGTGTCACAACGAGGCCTTCTTGGTCCCATTGCACTACATGAAGTGATAGACACTTGGAATAAGCTACCAAGTAGTGTGGTAGACAGTAAGACATTGGGGACTTTCAAAACTCGACTTCATGTTTTTTGGAAGAAATAAGTGGAGAGGACTGGCGAGCTTTGTTGGGCTGAATGGCCCGTTCTCGTCCAGAGTGTTCGAATGTTCTAATGAACTCGTCATTCATGCTAATTCTACTATACCGAGAAAGTCTTTCCTCAATTCTCAATTCTCAGACAGACGCTCAGCTGATGCATACGTGGTGACCATGTTGTAGCGGAAAACACAGCAAGACGTCATCAACAAGCGGACGGAAAGACCAAACTCAATAAATGAAATGTAAAGACTTCTGGAGATATGGGGGCCATCACTTAAACCAAATAGCCCTGCCATGAAGAAGTCTTGACGTCCGAAATGAGGTGTGAGCTGTGACACGAGACACAAAGGACTCGCGTCCATTTCAGAAGAGGAGGTGACGATGGCACCAAGGACACCAGTGAGCCCGCTAAGAGGTGACGGAGGACACGTACGTCTTTGGCCTTTCACTTCCAGGTCAGCCGTGCCCTCTCCTTCAATTTCCGGCAGCCTGCTGTCATCTTTATGGTCGCAGGACTCCTGCCCACCACTTGTCTTTGTACTTTGGGATTAATGTCACTTCATGCGCTCCATTTCCGATGTCAGCCTGCGAATTTACATTTGGCAAAAGTGGAGAATGAAATTTAGAAAAGATGTGCGTAATTATCCTCGCGTGTAGCGCATCGTGCCTGCATTCGCTCTTTTGCTCTCGTTCGTTTCTAAATGGCTTTTTAAAAGCAGGCCACTTAAGTGAAGAGGCATGCGTGTGAATATCGATGTACGGGATGTTCCTGTGCACGATAAATTGTTAAGTGCGTCGATGTCTAACAGAAATCATTTAAAAAACGAATGCACCTAAGCAGAGAGGGACCTCTCACTGAACACATCACAGCGGACGTCGGAGAAGAAACTTAAAGTCAGAGACACGCTAAGAGGTGACAATGGCAACAAGTGCGCTCCTTGGTGGAGGGCAGCAGGGCGTGTGGCACACCACAGTGAGCTGGGCACCCCCGGGGTGGGGTCCCATAATGAAAGAAGGGAAGGCTGGAGGACTCCGGACAGGTGACAAGTCACTTCGGACTCTCGCAGGGGTGCCTGGGAGTTGAAGTTCTGACAGACAGCCTGCCAGGTGGAAAGCAGGGAGCTCCAGAATCAAACGTGACCTCACGTCCTCATGGGCTTATAGCAGACCACGAGATGCACAACGAGGCTGCCAAGGGACCTTTCTGGCTAAGGCGGTTGTTAGTTTATGTCTTTTTATTATTAGAACCCGAGCTCTTCTGTTTGTGTTTGGTACCCTCTTACACCGTACGGGAGCGGGAATGACAGCGACGCACAACTCCGCTCTGGCCCGCTCCGTTGGATTAGAGGCAAAGCTGCACGGGGGCCAACTTTATAAAATTCTTTGCCTGCGTGCCTTGATATTTATGGAGGAGTCCATATTCAGAATCAGTGATAAATATTAATAATATAGCTCAATATTTTTCCTGTTACTTTGCTGAAAATGAAAGACGGTCTTATTCTGCCTTTTTCCTTTTTAAGCATCTTATCTTTATCTTTCGTCTCAGGGTGTGCATTCCTCCTGCACAATGAATATGACAATTTGCTTTGAATGTTAATAATTAAACTAATGTCACGGTGCGCGTGTAGGCGGACAGAGTGTGGCTTATACGGGCTGCGGAGAGAAGCAGCCACTCAGCTCCCCTTCCAGGCTGCCTTTCCAGCGCTGAGCCGTGCCGGCCATTGTCTCTGCTCAGTCTCCCGTGTGGCTGACCTTCACCGTCGAGCAAAGGCTTCACTCCACACGCATTCAGATCTCTTTCTCATTTGATCGATTTCTGTGCACTTCAGTCAGCGCAGTGCCGTCTTTCCTTAAGTGACCCCAGAAATGGCACTGGGGGTCTCTGAGGGTACAGAGCCCATCAGCCTCATCTGCCCAATAGACCTCCAGAGCTCCACTCCATTGAGGAGGCTGTCACTTTATATGACACGTCCATGGTGACACCTGCTCTGGAGTTGGGGGAGGAGTCAACTAACCAGCTGACAAAACCCTGCCATCCAATTGGCTGTCCAGGTGAGCTCCTGAATCGCAGAACTGCGGAGGTCTGCAGCTGGACCCACCTGACATGTCCGACACGCTCAGTGCCCACTCACGTGGTCGAGGAGATTAGTTTGTGTCCGACCAGAGTACACCGAGTACATGGGCGCTGCAGGGCTGTGACAAAGTAATGCACCCCAAGCTCTTCAGAGTATTTGTATGGGTTCATGGGGTCTTATTGCCCCTTGTGCAGAGTCAAGTCAAAGTCTCAATTGCATGTGCCAACTGTCCAATTAGGTCATCGCTGGCACTTTATAATGAATTAAAGAAGTTCTGTGCACAAGTCAGGGGAGCTTTTATGGAGGATTTGAACCTCAGAGATGGGAGCAACAGTCCTGGCAGGGAGGTCCATGCGTCCCTTACTCCTGTCACCACTGTAGTGGTTCCAGCTGCTCTACTGGGATTTCCCCACACGACACTCTCAAGAGTTCACAGTTTGATAGACAAAAACATTCGGGGGGCTCAAAGGAGAACATCCAAGAAATTTGCTCAAGCAGTGCTGCCTGACTCGGAGGTCATTGGATTCCAGAGTATGGACATCTTAGCCATTCGAGCTGAAGGAGTCCTCATGCTCTTCTCACTCTAGTGACCCATCAGGCTTCTGACTACAAGGTCATCAGCTCTTCATGGTGGGCCATCTCCATGTCAGCCTTACTAACAGACAAGCCACAAATCTTCGTGCAGAATGTCACCTCTGAATACTCAACAAGGGAAGCCATGAAGTGCCTGGCCTAGAAGAGCAAAAGACCATGACAGAGAGGTCACACGGGGCATATGGTCATCAGAAGCAGACAGCTGAGGTCACCCCGTCTCTCTGTGATCTCTGGGTAAGCTAAACAGGGTGAACAGCGGGATCCATCCTGTCCTGAGGAGTATGATGGCGTCGCCGAGTGTTTTCTTGGCGCACATTCCAAGGCAAAGTCTGATAAAGTGGACACTCCACGTCAGTAAAGACATCACAAACACGTCACGCCAAGAGCGGGTGGCAAGTGTGGCGATGCCTCAGGCCCCACGCCTCAGGCTTTTGAGGTCTGTGTGTCCCGTTTGAGCGGATTTGTCAAGTTATACTCTCCAGTATATACTGTATCTGTATATTTGAGATGCTTCTAAGAGGAACCCTTTTAAAATCCATCTTCAAGGTCATGCATTTCTTTGAAAACATTCCAAAGTCCTAATATTAACGCACAAAAACGTGATAACCGGCTGACATGACGTCAACGGGAGTTCTGACGACGACATCGTGCATATCGAGACTCACAAAATAGTTTTCCAGAAGACGCCTGGCACCACATTTCGCACTGTCGTGGTATTGTCATGATTTATGAATTGCACTTTTTTAATAGATCAGATCGTTATATTTTGATAAATTCCATGTGTTATCTTGCAAAAATGTAGCTGAATACCGTAATGAGAAAATCCGGGGTGTTAACAATATTTTTATCAAATTTGCACGCAGGTGTATACAGTCCACACATACCAGTAACAACGTTTGATGTAACCGACCCCGCATGGGATTGGTCGGCCCTGGGCCCCGCCCACCCCTAAGGCCACCTCTGCGTCACGCCCACCACGGGGTCACAGTATGATGCAGCGCCCAGCTCAGATGTCCGGTCCGCCAGGTCGCCGGTTCGATTCCCGTCACTGGGCCCTACACCTGCAGTTGCTCCAGGGACCCTGGACAAATGGCCGACTCCAAGGGGATGTGATGACTACATCTTGTTGGGCCTGCACAATGACAATAGTTGAATCGTCTTCTTCTTCTGTGACATGGAGTATTGCATTATTACAGCTGAATGAACATTTTTATTTCAGACCAAATGTACATAACGGCTTAGTTTCATCAGGCTGACTGGATTTCATAAATGGGGGTTAGCGACAGTTTCGCCTGAAATTACACTTAAAACGCTCAGCCTGCCTTATAATTTAAGTGCAAGTCTTTCTTGTTGCTTCGAGTTCATTGCACAGCGGCAGGAGATGTGAGCCCACCTGTGTGGAAATACGACGAGCTTTTCCATTCCACTTCTGGCAATCAGCGTCACTTAAATACGCAGAGACAAGCAGGCCGTTCAGCGCCACCGAGCTTCTCGACTTTACCACAGAATCAGTTCTTTTTAGATAAACACTATGATTACATTTGTAACGGCTATGGAAGTCAGTCCTTATCCAAGACCCCAATGATTCACAAGGACATGAAGAACCGACAAGCACACCTGACGGGACAGATAAACCAAATGAGCGGCGACCCTTCATTCCTAAATCTTGGGGGTCAAACCACACAACCTTTCATTCCGATATTCTGGCATAGCCTCCATTTACGTAACTGTAAGAAAATTCAATGAAATCAAAAAACACAAATCATCTTTAACATCGGCCGCTGATTCCTGTTTACGGAGAGCCCGACATCAGCGTCTGCACAACGTGGGGTGTTTGTCCAGCGAGAAGAGAACCTTCTAGTAAACAGGAAAACCAGATGGGTGACAAATGAGCTGCCATCACACTGCACAAATGAATTTTCATTTACAGCCTCTGGTTACATCAGTTTAAGAAAACCACGGGGGGGCCGCGTCCAGTAGGGAAAGAGTGGAGTGGGAGGCGACTTACTGCCTCCAGTGGAGGACTTCAAGTACCTCGGGGTCTTGTTCACGAGTGAGGAGAAAAGGGGAAGGTGAGATCGACAGACGCATTGGAGCGGTCAGCACAGTCATCACTCTACTGATCCACAGCAGTGAAGAAGGAGCTGAGCCAGAGGTCGCTACCCTCACCTGTGGTCATGAACTTTGGGTAATGACCAAAAAGACGAGATTGGGGGTAAAAGTGGCAGAAATGTGCTTTCTCTGCAGGGTATCTGAGTGCTGACATCCAGGAGAATCTGAAAGTAGAACCACTGACCCTCCTCATGGTTTGGTTATGGACGTCTCCAGGGCCTGCTGGGTGGATTGTATCTCCTCGATGGCCTGGGAAAGCCTCGGGATCCCACAGCATGACTTGACAAGTGTGGCTGGGGAAAGGGACGTCTGGGCCTCACTGTTGCCCCCTGCAGCCCCCTCTCGGATAAAAGATGGGAAATGAAGGAGTGACTGCCAAACCCCAGCCGTCAGGTCTGTGAAGTAACACCCCAGTGTCTTTGAGGGTCTTGGAATTAACAAGCATTGGAACCTTCAGGTTTGAGGGAACACATGTCATTTAATGCCATCGTAACAAAATGAAAGCTTTAGGCAGCAGTTGGCACAGGATTTGAGGCGATTGTTCCCAGGAGCCTTTAGGGGGGCAAGAGTAGCCCATAAGACCGAAACCCAAGTGCTTCTTCTAAGCAGTGAAGGCTCCAAGGTTATTAAAGGAGAGCCCAGACTGACAGATGGGGGGGGGGTCATCATTTACAGATATACAGTAAAGTCAGGTAGCTGGCTTGACTGTAAAGAAAACGATCAAATGAGAAAAAGATGGCACTGGCAGTGAAAGAGCACATGGCATTGAAGGTCAGCCTCACAAAATAAAAACACTGCAAGGCAACAGCGGTCCGCGCTAGCAATGCAGGCTGGAAGGGAAATTCGCTCTCTGCTTCTCTCGGTCCGCCCACGCGCACGCAGTTACATGCTGCTGGGGTCCGAGCTGGGAGCACATGGAAGAAGAGGGGGGGCTTGCGGTCTTCTCATTTTACAGCAGTGGTTCAGAAAGGACTTGTCCAGTGAGGGTGCCAGGCAGACTTGGCATGAGGCTGAAATGAACTGCATGGCTCTACCCCACGTATTCCAGCGGACAAGTTCTTCTTATCAGCTGCTGTCTCTCCTTGGCACGAGTGACACTCTGGAATCATTCCAGTCAGGGTTCAGAGCTTTCCATAGTACTGAGGATTCTGCTGACTGTGCCAACATGATTTTACTCAGTTTAACTGCTGCCATGCTGTGCTCCTTGGCCGCCTTAAAAATCGGGTTGGCACCCAGAGTATGGCACTGGACTGGCTTGTAATCATCAAACCTTTTCTGCTAAAATTAGAAACCCGTTTTCCTCACCTGCTGTTGTTTCACGGGGGGCACCACAGGGGTCTGTTTTCAGGCCGGTTCTCTTTTCAAACGATATTCTGCCTTTGGGGGTCAAAGCCTTACGAAACTCGACATTTCCTTTCGCTTTTCTGCTGATGATATTCAGCTTTACTTGTCTGTGAAACCTAAAAACAGAAATGGCAACGAGAACTCGAAGAGTACCAGCACCTAGTGTGGGACGTCGGAGATAACGTCTCAAGAACGCGACTTTACTTTTGGGTTCAAACGTCTGCTGTGCCCAATCGCTATGTGATTCAAGAGCCTTGGCGTCTTCTGGCTCACTGATTTGTTCTCCTTCTTGGCTCTGGTGTTTGGTTTGATTCTTTAAAAGTTTGAGCCGAATGTCCCTTTAACATCCCTTAAGGATAAATAAAAGAGAAAACAAAGCGTGTTTTAGATAAGCGAAATTTAGAACGTCGTGAAGCGACTTTTAATGTCACTAGAGACTGACGCAGTTTGGCTACTTTTCATTTTATTCATCCTTTTTATGCTAATCCAGGATCATTACAGCTGACAAAATGTGTCTGAGCCCCGTAATCTCAAACTCAACTTTGAGTAGAAATGTCGAAAGGCAAATGGGCCAACCCTCGTATGACAAGGAGCCGCGTTGTTTGTTTAGGACCACGCTGATCAAAGGCTTCATTAATCCACATGTTGTGACAGCCATGATTAGGACCACCAAACAAACAGGAATTATCGACCCACGGCCTGTAGAAGAAGTCGAGCGTGATGTTCCAGAGGGCAGAATGTGGTGTCTTGCAGGACCGTTAAATTGGTTTACAATAAACGCTGTGCTGCTTCACGGGCCATTTACTGATAAAGACGGATCTGCCCACCAACTTAACCCAAATTAAGTGGAAAATGCGCCTTCCTTCAATTACTAACAGAGCTACGCATCCTGAAATAGAAGAGGCAGCGGGACGCGTTGAAGTGCACTCTTTATACCAGAGTGGTTATAATTACTGACAGGTGTGCTCATGGAATTTTTAGGAAAAGACTCATTGGAAAGATTAAAAGGAACAAATCAACAGATAAAATACACAATCCTTCTGCCAGACGTCAAGGTTCAAGTTAACAAAGTCAGCCAAACAAATATCGATTCTCTTCAGATGCCGGGAAAGGCCTAGCAGCTCAGCCGAGCCCACCTGCTGTTTGAAACTGAAGCCTTCCTGCCACAAAGAGGCTCACGAGATGACGGATCGTAAAGGAGGACCTCGCTGAAGTCGAGAGCTGGAGGGCCTACAGTAGAATCGCACCCCGACAATCAAATACTAAAACCAGAATGCAAACACAACATGAAGTCGTACAAAGATCACAACGTATTCTCGAATCTCTCAAAAAGCCCACCGAGGGAGGCACTTAGCTATTAACAGTCTTGGATGTGTCACTAATGCTGCGGCGACCGGCGCCTGGAATGGAAGCAAATTACTGGCGCTCCTCTTTTAATTGCAATACCGTGACATTCGAATGCCAGCATATGTCAAAACTCGATCTCCACCCCGCCTTGAAGAGTCTTGATTAAGTTCTGGTACAATAAAAACATCGAGACATTGACAGTCGATCGAAGATGCTGGCACTCTGCGTCGGAACTGGAAGAGGGGAGTCCTGGCCCACTGACGATTTACAGCGCCATGCTGCTCAGCTTCATGAGCTCCGCCACCTAGCAACCAAGTGATGTGCCTTGGCGACTGCCACTAACAAATGTCAGTAGATGGATGGACAGAACTTTATTTGTCCTCGGGGGAAATTTGACTTTTTACTGAAGCTCTTTAAATAAATAAACACATAAATAGGCAGATACTAGAAATAAAAACACACACAGACACACAGCGGTCTGCACACACAAGACAATGACACGAACGCAAGAAAATGAAACAGAAATAAAACTACTGACTTGTCAGTCCCAGTCCCCGTGAGGCGCTATGCAGACGTATCCCTGTTGGTATAACGGACCCCCAGTCGTGTTTCCTGACACGCTTCTGCTGGACGACTCAAAGTGTTTGTATGTCACAGAGAGGACGTGAAGCATTGCTTATGATGGCACTCAGTTTAGTCTTCATTTGTGCCTCCTCCATGGGGTCCAGAGTGGATCCCATAACTGAGCCTGTCCTTTTAATTAGCTTGTCGACTCGGTGGTCCTCTCTTGAAGTGACGTCACCAACTCAGGCCGCCACACCGGCCATCGCAGAGTTGTTAAAGTTGTGTAGGACATCACTTTCCACATTAAAGGAATGCAGTCTGCTCGGCCCTTTCTTCTTCTCTTGTGTTATGAGACCAGTGCAACCTGTCATCAATGTGGACCTCCAAGTTCCTGTGGGAGTGCAGCACCTCCATGTCCACTCCCCGAATAGTGACCAGCACCCACGTAGAAACAAAGTGGTGCCAGAGGAAAACAAAAACAGAATAAAAAACGATACCTGCCTAGATCCAGAGGCTGAATGAAGCAAAACAAATTATGGGCAAATACCCCCTGATGTTCAACACGGTCAGTTTTAACAAGAAACTCATTATTTAGGAATTATTCATTTTAATTTTGCTTTCACTGTAATAACAATTAAACAAAAGTATTTGCACTTTTATAACAAGAAAAAGGGGACTTCACTCCTTCCAATAGACCGCTGACGTTACACTGGCCCCTTCTTAAGGAAACAATCAAGTCTTCAGCGGGGTCATCCAAGGAGATCTGGACTTGTGGAGAGCCCAGCGTGAGGAATGGATTCAGCCTCCTGACCATGAGAGGTTTTATGAACTTCCTCCACCATTCCGGATTGTTGTGTGCACCTGCATTTCTTATACTGCCGTTTTGTGAGCTGTGTGCCTCACATTGGACACTACTTAAGATGGCGTCCAGGGAGCAGACTTAATCCTACTTTTGGGATATTGAAATAAACTCAATAATTTACCTCACAATTCCTTTTTTGGAGGACTCCTTTCTTTTTTGGGACCTTAGATATCGATATATCGAGTACAACTTCAGATTTTGTGTTCATTTTTAGACTCTTTTTAGGCTCTTTTCGTTCTCCAGGCTAATGCTCTGTTTAGACTCATCTTTCTGGTCACATTTTGAACTCGTTATTTCCCAATCACAACTAATGTTTGCAGTTTGCTCGCCCACTCTCCTAATTGGTGTCACGTGTCTTAAGGGTCTTGCGCATGTTTTTAAAACTAACATTATATGAGCAATGCTCCCAAGAACTTTTCTTCATAATCAGGGATTCATGGAAGTCTCTCGTGACCGCAGTACAAATATCAAGGAATTCCAAACAGATTTGATCTTTTTTTGCAATCAATAAACTAAAAACGTAACATTGGCCTGGAAACGCGTGCTTATACAAACCCGCATGCTAACAAGGGGCGCAGATGCAAACACATTTACTGCCAAATTAGAGCATAATAAGCACTTGAGGGAGCCGCGCTTGTCTGTCCTCATTATCGTCTTAGTAAACATTCAAGGGTACTTCACGGTTTTTCAAAAGCCGCAACAATAACATGAAGGAGTGAAACGGATTCAACAACCGCGTCTGGAAAACCCGCAAGAGTCAGCGGAAAACACGGCGGTGGAGTGGAAGATTCCCATTGTCAGGGACTCCTATCTTGAATATCATTTGATTCTTTTGGAGGATTTCATTCCCTGAAGTATCCACTGGGTTCATTTGCTTTTTAAATAAAGTTTTCGTTTTAATTTGTGATTTGGGCCGCGGACAGCAACCTTGTTTATTCCTAGAGTGGGCGTGTCCTTCGAGGTGGTAGTCGGTCAATCACGATCAGATGGGATAAAAGGTTCCCTGTCCAGCCTTGCAGATTTCTAAAAACTTTTAAACCTTTTGGAAATTTTTCTTTGTGTTGCTGCTCTGGTTGTCGAACTCTCTGCACTCTTTCCGATTTCGATTTTGTCTCGCGATTCTTGGCTTTGGTGACTGACGGTTGTTCTGCTGGTTCAGACCCTCGTTTCAATTTGTGACTACGCCCCCGATTTCCAGTCGCCATCTTAAATCCCATACCCAGTGGCACAACACGCCAATTCACTCAGCTGTAATGGTCTGAAAGGCAGTTGGGATTTCCTTTTTAGTAAGGATTGGGAAAAAGTCACAAATCAGAGACGTGCAAAGATGGAAAACCAGGAACCAGGACAAGGAGTGAAACGAGAATCAAAGTCAAGAGTTCAAAAAAACAGAAGAGCATAAAGAAACGAACGCAAGTATTTTTAAAGTCTGAATGAGCGTAAGCCGCCCTAATTCATAAGAAATGTAAGAACTGACTTCATGAGGCAGAAGTACAACACAAACAAGAAGAGTTGTGTCAGACTAGCACTGCGCTCTCCCGTTTATTAAAACACGCTCGGTGGTAAGTCCGTCTCCTTGAACTGCGTCATGCATTTATCAGCCTCTGGTCGCCGGATATCCGTTTTGTCTTTTTTGTCAGACATTTTAGCCCTCACGTTCCTCTTTTATTGTGCATCTTCATCTGACCTTGCAGCCATGTCTTAGGTGACGTGACGCTCAGATATTCGCCACACAGTTTTTTATGTTCTGCTGGCCACTGGACTTTGTTTACAGGACATTCCCGCCCTCTTGTGGACAACAGATGACATTGCGGGGGCCGGATGGACGGACAGCTTAACAGTTTATATATACACCAGTAATGGCGCACTGCATGATAACGTGCAGTGAATACACTTGACTTGAGCATTCCTAGTTTTCCTCCTCTTTCTTTCTCTGCACGTTTATCGTTCGTTTGCTCAGAGGTTGATGCGCTTGTTCCTGAGCAGCTCTTCTTTACTCCACCCTAGCGGCCTGCTGCTTCTCTTCTTTCGTCGGCATCTTTTCACGTTAAAACTGATTAAGTTAGTTTTTGTGTTGCAATTACTTAGTACGTTTCCTTTAATTTTTCACTTAAGCTGGCACTTAAGTCTTCAGTCTGCCTCAAGAATGATCAGCGAAGGTGGTAAGGAATGAGAACGGCGCCTGTACACATGTGCTGCACAGCCGCCCTGCTATATTTTATTATTTTATTTACAATAAAATAAAATAAAATAAAAATAAAAAGAGTAATAAAATCATCACCCTGAAAGCAGATGGTAGACGTCACGTAGTATATGTGTATCAAATTTCAAGTCAATGGGTGAAACGGTTTGCGAGCTGCAGGTGATTTAAAATCCTGGACAGACAAACGAATAGCCACGGTAGCGTATTATAGAAGAAGATACAAAACAGAGATGTTAAAATATTGAAATGTTTAAAGTCTAAATATTCTTCATCATAATTAAAATGTATTTTCTTTAAGACACAATCTGTACACAGTGAATCAAACAGTCATCCCCGGCTCTTGAACGTTTCATCTTTGTTTAACTTATTTTTCCGTTTTGTTCACTAAGGACCTCATTTCAGCCCTCAGATCACATCGTCTCTGATTGTTTTATCTGCTTGTTTCTTTGCCTAATGGCTGCCCCAGTATTCACAGACTTCTGCATGTACAGTAGGTTGCTGTTGGTCCAACTTAATGTCCTGGTCATACGCCGTCTCAGAAAGGTCATCTGTTGTAAAGTGGGGCCTCCCAAAAACAACACCTTATTCTGAGCTGGCTGAGGTGGTGTTGATGAACATTTGCATGTATAATAAAACTGAACCGACTGAACGTGGTGTCATATGGTGTTTCAAAACTTTCATCAGGAAGTGTGGCTGTAATGTGGGGAGCCAAACAATACCTCATGAAATGTTACATACATGCAAACTACTGTTGACACAACTGAAAATCTCGAGTCTACGACTCTCCCTGGGAGTCCTGCCATTGCTTTTGATCATCATACGGTCACACTGTGCTGGGAGATGGCGGTGGAGATGGTGGAGATGGTCCTGGCGGTCTCCTTCAGCACCTAGTTGTGGTGCAGCAGAGGAGAACACACCCCAGGGTGCCTCTCTTAACACACAGGGGGCACACTGGACTCTCTGCCTTGCCTCAGCCGAGGACTGGGGAGGCCATCACAGGCAGAGCCTACCAGGAACTTCATGCAAACTGACTCGGCCTTCCGAGGCTCTGTTTCTGTTTAGTCCACGCTGACACATCCTCACCACCCCGCTCAAGTGCATCTCCTCCACCTCAGCTCACCCCTCCTGCTGGACCTGTTGGTGCTGCTCTCTGCCCTGGCACTTGTCTTAGCATTGCCCAGCCCTGCCCTACCTGCTGCCTCACCTCCTATTGGTGCTTCCCCCTGCTCCGTTGCTTTTGCGGCCTTTCACATCCCCTGAGCCCTCACCTCAAGGAGAACGTCTGTTAAAACCACAGAATCCATCAAAAAGTGTAATCAACCAGACGTTACACTTCAAAACTTTGTCACTGCTTTTAACAGTTTCTATTAGATGGCCTCATCTAGGAAGGAATAATATAAAACACTGAATAAAACTCTGAGATTCTCATCGTCGAGGGCGAAGGGACATACACTTCAAAAGGCTGATTTATGGAGCAAATGATTTCCTTAAATTGAAGTTTCATCCGGCAGATCAGCAGTAAGTTCATTCTCAGGATGACCTTGAGCTCAGTGGCACTAAGTGCCCTCAAAGCAGCTGAGATATTTCACTGTAGAAGCGGGTGGTGATGCACTTGACTCTAAATCAAGAAAGTTAAGATCGAACACTCCCTGCTCATGGCGGTGCACCCACAGCCATGTACGACCTCAAGGGGGCGATCTTGAGCAGACGCCAAAGCTAGAATGGCACCCAGCTGCCCCACAAATCTGTTAAAAGAGATTTATTGATGGAAGGGGAAAACACTTCAGTGGAGACAAGCAAGACACTCGAGGGCCTGACGAAACACACCGCAGGTCTGCACCTTCTCACCGTTGGGATGAATAAAGAGCCAGCGAGAGGAGAGGAAGGATTTAAGGACTGAGAGAGGAGATGAACTGAATTAACAAAGTAAGATCAGAACTGGGAATTCAAACAACGGTCCCTGAATCCCAATACGAAAACCACAAACTGGAAAATAACACAACCAAAACATTCTAGAATTGGAAAATAAACGTGAGAAAAGACTTTTAAGATCTCCACAAGCTCAAAGTGTGATAGATCAAAAATGTGACCCTGTCGCGTGAGTGACGTCACACTCCCAGAATGGCAAAATAAACGTGGCCTGGACGACGGTGAAAAGTCGATTTAAACCATTTCAACAGCTGCCAGTGGACAGGAATGAATGTCCGCCATTTGGAAACATCTTTGGGAATGAGAAAATCGAAATGGAATATAACAAGAATTGTACAATCAGTTAAGAATGAATGCACAAGACTTACCTGCCTACTCTCACCTCTAGTGATGGCGTATCCTCATCCACCTCTTCAATGTTTTATTGAGGGAGGAATTTAGCGCGTTTACAAGGTAAGTACGTTTTTAAAAAAGGCTTTCAGTTTCTGATTTTATTACTTTTGTGGGCACGCTACTGTTAGCTACAAATATTCCTGCTCCACAGCACCATTAATGGGGACACAACATGAAAAGAGATTTATTAAAGAAGAAGGTAAAAAGCACTCACATTTGACACTGGTGAGGAGAGTCTTTGGAACAGAAGAGTCGACGGCAGCTGTGAAAAGAGAGACAACTCAGTTAATAGACGCAGTCGGCTTGGACTAGACGGCTGTTTAAAGACTTAGTAAGGAAATCCTCTTATCTGGTCTCCTAGACGCGAGTTCAAGTTGGTGGTTTGATTGACTAAGGTTACACACACACACCTCGAGAAGTAATCTGTGGGTCACACCCAAGACGATTTGCTCAAAGTCAAATGACACGCGGTATTTTGAACCTGAAGGTGAGTTTGCCACTAGCCTAGAATGCTTCAAAGTGGACATCGAAGTGTGCTCAGGGTGGTTTTTCTCCTGGTTCTCCACTCAGAATTTCACTATCAAGTAAACCACTTGCCCGTCAGTGTTCCTTTCACCCTTTCTACCTTTATAATCTTTTGGAATTCAATCTCGATCACATCATAGTAGCGAAATTGTGCTGTCTGGCAGCCTATTGTTATTCACACAGGCTTGGTGAGTCTCTCAGTGGGCACTGAGGTAGCAATGGAGTAGAATGTTTCATCTCCCAATCTTCGCGGTCCTCTTTAGAATGAGGAACAGCAGTTGACTCCACCGCACCTCACCTCCAGCTCCAAAATAAAACACCATGTGACCAGCAAAAGAGTGTCATTCGATTGGCAGATCCTGAGCAAGAAAGACGACCCTGCAGTTCTTGAGCAATTTGGACAAAATCATCGTTTTTGGAGAGTTTTCCATCTGTCTCCTTGCATGAAGGGCGACATGGTGGCGCAGTGGTAGCACTGCTGCCTCGCAGTAAGGAGATGTGGGTTTGCTTCCCGGGTCCTCCCTGCGTGGAGTTTGCACGTTCTCCCCATGTCTGTGTGGGTTTCCTCCTACAGTCATGCAGGTTAGGTGCATTGGCGTTCCTAAATAGTGTATGCTTGGTGTGTGGGTGTGCGGTGGGCTGGCGCCCTGCCCGGGGATTTGTTCCTGCCTTGTGCCCTGTGTTGGCTGGGATTGGCTCCAGCAGACCCCCGTGACCCTGTAGTTAGGATATAGCGGGTTGGATAATGACTGACTGACTGACTTCTTGTATGAAACACAAATTAAATGGGATCTCCCAGTTGGAACCCCAAAGCTGTTTCTACTTGACTTCTTATTTACACCGTCTAGTACGATTGGTGGCATGTTTGGTGGGCATGAAGCCAGGAATGGCAAGAAGTGGGGTCCCCTGTGATATAACTACCAGGAACTGCCCTCTGCCCTGTAGATCTGGAGGGTCTTTCAAAGTTCCTGGTGGTTCATTGTGCACACATTCAGAAGTCGGTGACTTGATTGTGCTTTTGCTATGCTTGTGCCTTTGGTGTATTTCATTTTTCACCTTCATTTCTGGATGTCTGTATTAGGACTTTGTGTCCATTGGATTGTTTTGGTGTTTTTTGGCAATTCTTTTGCTTCTCGTGCTCCACGGAGCTTCATTGTTATTGAAGAGCATTTTGTGGGAATAAACTTTTTATTTTATAAAGATTTAGCGCTTGCCCTTATTATTTGCCAGAGTTTGATGCAGTGGGCATTTTTTGAAAGTGCTTATTGGGACGCTGGGGCTCCGAGTTCACGACAGGACCTTTCAGAGATCCTCGAAGTCGCTGTGGATTTGTTAAAAAACAATAAAAGAGAAACTTTATTTTTAAGTGGGAATAAAAACCTAATGAAATGTAGCAAGATGTGTATCACTTTGTGAGAAATGCAATTCAATCACAAAAGTAGGTTGTATTTTTTATTTTATGCAATTGACTAAGGTGATGGATTGTTCCTGCCTTACACCCCATGCCTGCTAGGATGGGCTCCAGCTCCCCCATACCCTGCTCAGGGTTAAGTGGGCTTAGACAATGGTATGGTATGGCATTAAGGTGAAAGGTCAGTGTTACGCCACAACTCAGACAATTTCAGGGTGGCTTTGTTTTCTTGAAAATGTCAAACTTGTAGCTTCGAGTCTGCAGGGCATTGATGTTGAATATTTGACTTGGGGACTCGGGTTTACCGTTTTGTCCGACAGCACGTGAACGCAGCATAAGGGTGCTGCTGGTGGCACTCACTTAGGGGTGCCAGGGAATTCTGATGTGAGCTGTCAGCCCTGTCAGTTGAGGACTATGAAGCCACTAGGGGGAGCTCTCACGAGGCAACTCACTACTTCTCTATCATACAGCCCCCCCTACCCAGTGTGCCGCCATTACACGGTGTCACACACGTGCGATTAGGAGGAAGCTGAGTGGACCAAGTGAAGGTACTTACCTGCCAGGCCAGAGGGTGGCAGGGTGCGCTAAGCCTACTTCTGTTGTCTCTGCAGGACAAATATGGGAAAGCCTATCCGATTCAACATCGACAACGTCACTTCCGGTGCCAAGACTGACGTCACCTCCGGTTCCAGTGCCAAGACTGACGTCACTTCCGCCTCCGGTACCAAGACTGGAGCTCCCACACATGCACATCAGTGTCTATTTTCAAACCCTTCTGCAGCCAGAGACAATAGACGGGTGGCTGCCCCAAACTTTTTCTCGTGCGCTGAGACTGATTCTGTCATAATGGGCATTGTTCATTTTAACTGCTGCTCCTTCCAGCTGGGGGCTGTTTCCACTAACTCTCTGATCAGAGATGCCTGCATTGTGTTAATTGACTACCATCATTATGGGCCAATATGATGAAAGCTGGGTTTGTGCGTGAGAGTGTCCAGAGATCGGCTGGCATCCTACCTTTCACGCAGTGCTGCTGGAGTTGGCTCTGGCTTCCCAGACCTGAGAGGTGGAACGCTGATTCTGTGCGTAGGCCCAAGACAACACCTTTAGTTTAGCTTTTCGTTCATTTGCTTCTTATTTTATCAATGGCAACTTGCCTGCTTTTTGTTGATGTTTGATCCATCATTCTGAGCTAAGAAATGGTTTTAGGTAAATAAAAGTAAAGAACTTGTGCTTCTTACTAAAACAAGCTTCCTTTTTATTCTGGAAGTCAAACCATTTTAAGTCAGGCCCAGCAATTCCACACCACTGGCTTTGCTTTTCTCACAAGATGGCCCTTTTGATTTATACCCTCGGCCGTTTGTGGGTCACCACGATGACCTGTGTGACATTTCACAGTAATCAAGGCGCCCAACGGGAAAGCTGCAGGATGTTGGGAGGTAATGAGCGAAGCCTCCATAACTGGGATAAGTGGCACTAATGACTTGACTGTGATACTTAGCGGAAACAAAAAAACTGGCAAACATCAGGGAGCGCGTTACGTCCCACCTGGGCTTAGAAACAGCGGGCAGCGTCTCCAGCCTGCAGCGTGAAACACTTCACTAGGAACGACCTTCTATCAGAACGGCCATCCGCTGACTGTTTCTGCCATCAACGCCACTTGTTGATAATCAAAGTAATGGCCTCCTTATTGCAGGCTGCCCCTGCTTTGCTAAGCTAATCCGTTCCTAAAGATCCGTGCATACGCTGAGTTTCTGAAACGTGAACACATAATTACTATTCATTTTGTAGCATGTCCAGGCCCCCAAAACATGACCTCCATTTTTGCTCAGATAGAAGCAAAACAAACCTGAAAACTGACAGATTTAGTTCAATGATAACAGCAGTCATCGAGACAAGCCCTAATGAGACATTCTCCCTTCATTAAAAACAGTTTGATAAATCCGTTTACCTGAATTGTCGCTTCAAGTTTCACATTCAGAGCAATAACCTTTTGGTCTTTCTTGGGCTTTTCTTGTTCGTTCACAATCTTTTTTAAAGCGGCGCTACAGAAAATAATTCAAGAAAGAATGTAAGCGGCCTGCTTGACTTATCTGGACTGAGCCCTGGGGTCGTGCGTCACCAACATTTAGCTCCGCCCCTAACGTCCAGCCACGCCCCGCTCCTCAGGCTGCAGACGTGCTTGGAACGACGACGTTGATGGTCAGATGTGATCGTTCGAGGTTCATCCCAGGTTTGGTCTTCGTACCTGTGGACAGCCATATGACGACACGTGGCCTCACATGACTTTCTGCGTACCCAGATTTTCGTAAAGGGGTTGTTTGTTGTTCCGAGGATACCCGTTATTGTCGGTAGACTCAGGGTCAGTTATCGTTTTCTACATTTGCTCCTTTCACCTTAGACGTTCCAGAAAATTGCCTGCTGAACTGTCCGAGGAATTTCCCATCTCTCAGTCGTCTCCTGGGCCAGGATTGGTAAGGGTCACAATGTTATGATCTGAAACTTTTCAATTATTTTCTCCTGGTCTGTTCCATGCTGTTTTAATCTGTTTATGGTTTTTAAAGATACTGAATTGATTTCTTGAATTACTTTGTAATTCAAGGTTACTTCCTAAACATATTTTTGCGTCTTGGTGTCAACACAACTTTAGGTAACATTGTGTTTGGTTTCCATTGCTGTTGTTCCCACCCAAAGCCACGGCTCCATGCCACACGATGATATAAAGATCAGCGTCATCAAAGATCCAAGATTCTGGACCAATCAGAACACTTGTGCTATGGCAGTATGTGCACTGGTTTGAAAACTCTCCTAATTTGGGGGATCTGCAGGTTGGTTTATCTTGACTTTTGGTACTAAGCCTTCCTAATATGAATGGCTGCAGTTTTGCAGTCTTGTCCATCTCCTGGCTCTACTTACGATATTTTACCTGCCTAAGTCTCTGTCAGGTAGAACACACACATGTTTGGTGGCCAGTAGTGACAGTCGAACACCAACTTTGATTTATTTACTCGTGTAGACTCTACATTGGCCTTGAGTGAGCCAGTAATGGCCTGCTGTAATGGGATCCCTCAGACCCCATCTGGTACCGCAGCCCTCCTGTTGCTTGTACATTTTGAAGAAAACGTCCCTTGAGAAAGCATTTGTATTTCGTACACATTTTAATAAACTGATGGCTTTACTTGAATGATATTTTAACTTTGGCCACCCTGCCTTTAATCCTGCCGACTACGCTACTGTGATTGGTTTTGCTTAAAAAATCTGAAAATGAAAAGTGACCAGTGATGAGTAAGAACGGATAAATGGGAGTGACGTGTGATATACTGTGTTATGAAGTGAACATGAAAAGAGGAAAATCAACAGCGCACTCCAGCTACTCCCCTGAGATTTTGGGTGCTCCCAGTTATTGGAAGTCACTTTGTTTAATTCTTGTAATGTTTTTCACTTTTGTTTCTCCTTTGTGTACATATTTTGCGCTGATGGTGATTTGGCTTTGGTCGCTTTCTTTTATAACAATAAGATAAATAAATAACAATTACCTTAAAACAAATCCCAAATATAGAAAACCGTCAAGAAACGAATAAGCAAGTTAGAAATGTGACAAACTGGGAGAGGAGTTTGATGGCTTCCTTCCTTTCCTTAATGGCTAAATGAAAGCACTGCTCTGGCTGAGACCCCCTGTGTAGTCCCTCCAGATGGTCACGGATCTCCTCTCAGTCGAGACACCCGGCCTGCCCCGCTCCTCTTAGTCCTCCCAGATTGGTCAGCTCTTACACCGCACCGTATTCCTAATTCTTTGTCCCGTCACTGTTCTACCAGAAGGAGATGGCAGAAACCAAAATCCTCCAAATGCCAGATGCCAGTTCAGCTGGGTCATAGAGTAAGCAAGCCCACCTGCTTTTTCAGCCCCAAACTTTCCTGCTACAAAAAAAAATGGACGCAGATAAAAAAAAATACACGAAAAAGTCACAAGTGGGAGAGCAAAAACAGAACAAAACCCTAAATCAAAGTCCAAAGTCCATTACCAAGGAACACGGAAAGGAAGAAAATGGTCATCTCAGACGGCTAGGAACCGCCTGGTGTGGACCTTTTATCACCTCTCAGACATGACGTCAGAGCTCGCGACCCATTTCATTAGCAATGTTAAAAAAAATGGCAGCACCCATGAAAACTAAGCTGGTGTTGAAGTGAAGCACCGGCATGAAAACATTTTTATAAATAAATTATAAATCAAGAAGCCCTCATCCCCATCGGTTACAGGATGCTTCATAATAAGAATGAGAGAAACACAACGTTGGCATGTCCATCACCGTCCTGTCCCCCAAGCTCCCTGCACTGCACTTCCAGGCCGTGGCTTACCTTTGGCCGACAGAACCTTCTGGTAATGCGCTCTCATGTTGTCCTGAATGAGGTGCTGAGCAGAAAGTGAGCAGGACGACCCGGAGCAAAAGGCTGTAGAAAGAACCAAAATAAGGAGACATGAATTCAAACCCATAAAGCCCCCTCGGTGGGAATTACAAATCCATCCAACCATCACAGCCTCACATTGGGAATTCTGAATTGTTGTCTTTAACATCCCACCACAAAAAATACAAAAACCAGTTGCTAGACGCGGTGAAAGTCAAGGGGCTGCTGATTTGTTACGATTTGAATCAAAGTTCTTATTCACCTCTAAACAGGAACGGAAGCAGAGCTTTGTGTTAAACGGCTAAGATTACCTTCGGCACAGAATTGTGGACAACAAGCTTTGATTAATGCATATTTCATAAGGACATGGCATTAGCTTGTGTGTGTTTGAACCAAAGAATCCTGTGGGCATTAAACATGGAGACACCTCCATGCTTCATAAAAGAGCACAGACGCTCAGGCTGATTTGACGGAGCTCAGAGTCTCTGCAGTGGCATAGAAGAAGGAGGATTAGGAGATGGCCAAGGAGGGCCGGCAGGATCGTTTCCTTAATCATGAAGATACACGATGCATGTGCAGATTTGGTCAAAGGAGGAATAAAAATAAAGACGTGTGAAGCCAGAGAACAAAACCAGAAGCAAAGCCCAAATCCATCCATCCATTATATCCTAACTACAGGGTCACGGGGGTCCACTGGAGCCAATCCCAGCAAACACAGGGGGAAACAAACCCTGGGCAGGGCGCCAGTTCACCGCAGGGCACACACCCCAAGGACAATTTAGAATCGCCAATGCACCAAACCTGCATGTCTTTGGACTGTGGGAGGAAATCCACACATACATGGGGAGAACATGAAAACTCCTCACAGGGAGGACCCGGGAAGCGAACCCAGACAGGTCTCCTTACTGTGAGGCGGCAGCGCTACCCACTGCACCACCATGCCACCCCAAAGCCCAAATGATGAAGCTGAAAACCAAACGAGTAACTGGAACTGAGACTTCCTTTCCATTTGTGAAGATTTTGCTTTTGTTATTTCATTTATCCAAACTCTTGGATGTCAGACAATCCACCAACGTTTATAGCAAATGCTTTGAAATGGAAAAAGCAAGCATGAAGAGTACGGCACGGCCATTGGTCAAGAGTGACACATTGGTGATGACCACAAAACAGAGCTGATTGGGCCATTTAGAAAGGCACACGTGTCCCTCCCTCCATGGAGAAGGTCCCACAAGTTCACACTGCATGTTGGGACAAACGCCAAGCCATGAAGTCCAAGGAGCTCTCCGTGGACCTCTGTGATCAAATTGTGGTGAGGCTCACATCAGGGCAACGACAATTTATTTAAAAGGCTCGCCTTCTGACCCGTAACTCTAATTGGCTGGCACCCCAATCAAGACTGTGCATGGTGCTGCTGGGACAGGCCCTCGACTCCCATAATCCTACACTGCATTCATAGGCATATGCATGTGATGTTCAATTAGACACATCACCATAAAATGAAACTTCTTCTACGTTTTTAATTATCATTTGTGACTTCGGGGTGTCCATTGCAATTCTGCTCTTACCAGACCAGCGACTTCTTTCAGTACATCCGTTGTGAGAGTCGAGTAGTCAGCGTGCGGTAAGCTCATGATTTGCTGCCCACTCGTCATTTAAACGTAGCGTGTGGAGGACATGCAGAATCTCGGCTCAGTGCGGCTCGTAGATGTGCCCAGCGTTAGGATTGTGTGCTTCTGTGGCTCATATGAAAATAAGAACTTGATGGCTGAAAATTGGCACCGTCTCTACCAACCATTCTCACTTTGGAGTAAACTCTAGAGCTTAGAGTCTCAACCTTGACAGGTGAAAATGTTACTCTTCACGTTGTGAAATAAATAAATGAGGAAACAAATAAATGGTGTTGTACACAAGTGCTACGGGGGCACCGTCAAGGCACCGTCAAGGTTTTTGAGAAGGTGCGTGACGTCACTTTCAGTGCCATAGTGGATGCCCCTCCCCTTTTGCTGGGATGACTATTTAAGAACACAAAACCCTGGAAGTCGCCATTCACTTATAAGGTGGCAACTTAAACTCTGTTACTCCAACACCACGGCGGTCTCTACTCTTGTCCCAACTGTATCTGGTGCTCTACCCAGCCATAACTAAATGGGGCTGAGACCCCAGTCTTCACATGGGGTTGCTTCCTTTCTTTTGCAATCCATAAAGAAGTAAGTAACAACAAACACCTGGTTAACCTCCTTAGTGTTAACCCCAAGTGTCTCTCAGGCTCAGAATTTGATGTCAAAATGGTTAAGCCCGAGTGTCTCTGGTGCTAGGCTGCAATGATACGATATCTGAATAACGCTCTGCTGCCATCTAGAGGATAAAATAACATCATGCTGAAAAAAGATGCTATGCATTTTGCCGCTCTATAGTAGCTCATCAATATTCATGAGTGGGGTGGAGCCTACAACTTAAACAAACAGTGGTGTGTAATCGGAAAGCTGTGAAGTCAGTTCTGGAACAAACTGAAACTGAACCATAAGTTGAATGAAGTGACAGTGACGACAATGTGAATTGGTCATTGGACCACCGTGATAAGCCTGGTGAATTCAGTGGCATGAAGCTCCAGAGTGGCATAAAAAGGCAAAATGATTGGAAGAACGAGAAAGACGTCAGCCCTGTTCACACTAGGAGTCCCAAAGCACATCAGTCCCAAATACACTTCTAAAAGTGCCTCCTAGAGGGGGATACCACCATCAAACCCCGGCTAGTAACAGGCCAAACACAGAGTCTTAATAAATTAAAGATTTATTCTTCACAAAACTGCTTTGCAACAAGAATGAAGCTCTGAAGGAGCACACAAAGCAAAAAGGAACTGCCGGTGACACCAAAGGCAATCCAAAGCAAACTCGTCCCAATGCAGACATTCAAAGAATCGTTCAAATACGGAGCAGAAATCCAATAAATCAAAGAAACTCAATAAACTCAAGTAAGCTCACCACTCGTTAGCACATTTGAATTGGGCCGCCAGGGGACTGTGGGAGACCCCCCTGGATTTATAGGCTGGAGGGCTGTACCTGCTGGTGGTTGGCAGGTGACCCCACCACTTGGGGAACCACCCACAAAACACATGGAACATAACAAAGGCACACAGAGAAAGAGAGAATTAAAAGAATGATGTGCGTAATCAATTCAAGAATGGAAAATGAACAAAAAAGACATAAAACTGAAGACACGACGACAATGCAGCTTGAAATGTGAAAGTCACTAAGCCTTGGGCAGTGGTGGGCCACAATGACACAGGGGGAGTGTCACTCACGCAGGTCAGGCATTGACATCGGGCTGCACATTGGTGAC
Organism: Erpetoichthys calabaricus; assembly: GCF_900747795.2. NCBI lineage: Eukaryota > Metazoa > Chordata > Cladistia > Polypteriformes > Polypteridae > Erpetoichthys > Erpetoichthys calabaricus. Next base: position 1,256,019 of record NC_041408.2, on the reverse strand, counting down.
GGACTCAAAACACGTCCCACTCAGGACGAGATCTGCCTCAGCACGGCACACGCCTGCCTTCTGTATTTATTTGGACGTTTGGGTTTTGGTGGTGCGCTTCCTGTTACACGTGAAAAGATTTCTTCTTGCTGAAAAAAATGTAACATTTTCGGCTCATTTTTCTGGGGGTAAACAAAACGCTGACGAGGTTAACGACACATCATTTATGCTCGCGTATCCTTGTGCTCTCTTTTAAGTTATTGTTGTAATCCATTTATACATTTTCTCCTGGTGTCTTCTTTCTGAGCCCAAGACAACAAGGCGTGTGATGGGCGTTCTGCTTATCGGCGAGCCATCGAAAGACACTCCTGAACTGAGGAGTGAGCAGGCCAGCTGGCTGGATTGTGTGTCACCTGTCCCTGTGGTATCACATTAAAGAATTCATCGAGCACCGAACACGATACAGAGATGGGCCGCGCCTGGGCTCCTCCGTTCGTCTGTTTCAGAGGCAGGTGAACGCTGTAATGTGAGAACGTAGCAGGAGCTGCAGGAATACGATCTGCTCGCCTTTAGGCTTTACAAAGTGAGAATTAAGGAAAGCTGCAGGTCATTCAATTCACTTGAAATTAGCCATTGAGTCGGCTGTGAGGTGATTTATCTGATAAACATTTGAGAAGAAATGAGGAGAAGAGCAGAAGTCATGAGGTTCTTCAGGTACAACCTGCTGACCCGACCGATTCAGGCTCCTTATCTATGGCCGTGGAGTGAAATTTAATGAAATGTAAAGCCGGTGTCTTCAGCACTCAGGGTGTAGCTTGTACTCACAGGCTGCCCGATTCATGAAAGGAATCGTTTACCACCATTAAATACGTGGTGTGTCTGAAAAGAATACAACTGACAAAGTCAGAGAGGTGAGGGGGTGCCTGCTGATGAATTTCAGCCCACCTGCTATCATCAAGGGACTGGCATGGGTGCCAATCTGCGAGAAACAATAGAGTGGGAAAAAAATGACTGTGGTATGGGAGCACTGACGGGGCATT